>NW_028296859.1:0-40000 GCF_055471065.1 Atractosteus spatula | reverse complement strand
AATTTAATTCCTAAGAGTTATGTACTTGTTTTCAGTATCTAATGTAGAAGTTGTAACCAAGTTCACTTTATGAAACGATCTAAATGAATGATATACTGAACGTATGTCCTCTTGATATATGTAACTCTTTGTAACTGATTGTATATATACCTTTTGTATTCTGATAACCCTCTCGATAAGATCTGTTAGGTTTATATGCATATTTTATGTATTAATAAATGTATCCTCGTGTATTAGTACCCGTGTGTGTGTGCGTTGTTTGAGTTATATCGCATGGTTGGATTCTAAGGCCATCAAAAGAATCATTTTGTGATTTACGGCTACAATTAATAAATGTCCCCGTACATGCCCAAACCCTACAGAACTGGTGCCTTCAGAGAGCACACTACATTTATTGGCGTCCCTGGACGGGCTATGGTAAGACTGAAATGAGACAACCAAGCGGAATAATTCAATATAAAACACCGCGGGTTTCATACTCGACAATACAGTGTGCTGAAAGCCGAAAGGAAAAAAGTTCCCCTTGCTCTTTAAGCAGTGCTTGATTGTTTTGTGATCTTTTGCAATCTACTGGGTTGATTGCATACTTGATCTTGTGGTTTTCTGTGGTAGAACTGTGATTTCGTACTGAAAAGTAATACTCTTTAAGTTTAACGATGGTTGCTAAAAGGTCTGAATTCAAGTCGCTATTAAGCACTCTCTCTAGCAGTGACAGGTCTGACCACGATCTCCGTCATATCTCCGTCAGCGGAGAAGCTAGGAGAATAAACCTCCATTCTCTGAGAGAGCTAGCGAAGGACATGGAGAGATTTGACCCTGCAGTGTCAGAGAATAATATCGAGAGTTATATTCAAGACCTCAGGTATACCCTGCAGTACCTGCCAAACGCTACAGAACAGGAAAAAGTGTTTCTGGTCAGGAAAACTAGCAGCAGAGCTGTACATGAGTGGATGGCTAGGCAGATGAAGAAAGTCTGTGATGACTTTGAAGAGTTGTGTCAAGCACTTATCAGAATACAGTGCGTTTATTGACCCGACTGCCGCGATAGCCGCCGCCCTTAACATTAAGCACGAGAGAGCAGAGTCCCCTCGCGAATATTACGAGAGACTTAGATGAACTTATTTTGCAGGGCGAAATGATGAGGGTTGTGAAGAGAACACACATTTCAAGGGTTAATTCATTGCGAATCTCCACCCGTCAGTCAGAAAGATGATCTTAATGCATACAGATGCACAGACCATGAAAATGACTGATATTAAGAGATTCGTGCAGAAAGCCTGGGAGTATGATGTCCAAAGTCGCTCTGAGCAAAAAGCTGTTAAAGCGACTGTGTTCGCCGTCAGAGCCAGCAGGGTTAATTCCCCCCTGCTCGAAGGAGCACAGGCTCCTGAGCTGGCTAAGCCCCGTTCCAAAGCAGGCACACAGGACCGCACCCAGCGTCCTAAGTTCCATGAGAACACCGGGGAAGAGAAAGGGCTAGATAAAGCTGAACAAAAGGATTCATTAGCCGCCCGCCTGGCCAGGCTTGAACAAGTTTTATTAGGACAGAGACAACCGCTCCCCAAGGCTGCCGGAAGCGTGAATGAGCTGATACTCTCCACTGGAGGAGGCGGAGACCCGCCCCCTCTCCCTCCCTCAGTCTATCTGATTGAATGGAAGGGTTCCTGCCTGGATGAGGTCAGCCACTCCCAAGCGAGTGCTGACTCCACCCCTGAAGTCACAGAGCAGGCAGTAAAACAGAGAGGAAAAGCAGGAAGCTTTTACCTCAAGGCTGCCATGGGAGATGTCTTACACAGTGAGACATTGATTGACACTGAGGTTGAAAGGTGTTTGATGTCATACAGCAAGCTCAAACGGGTAGAAAAAGAAAAGGGCATGCGACTCAGAGAGGAACCTTTGGTGGATCACCAGAAAGGCAAGGTGTGGAAACAGGTCAAGGCTCCTAAGCCTTTTGTACAGGAGGAAGGGGGGCAAAGAGGCAGACTGTGCTCACACAGTGCCCACCGAACACAGAAGCCTATGTGGAGATTTCTTCTGTTCCCTCTGGACAAGAAATAAAAATATTTTCTTGTTCCCCGGATATACAGGGAAGTCGTGTCCCGGCTGAGGTCACAACAGCCTCCCTGCCACAGGAGCGGTGCTCCAAGCAGCCGCCTGATCCACCAGGTAAAGCACACACCTTTTACACCCCTAAAGAGGAGCAGATCTCCCCACCTGGTGATGAAAAGGAGCTTTCCCTGTGCACCCTGGCACCCAAGAGGGGTCAGGACCACCACCCCGCAGTGGTGGAAGGGATCCAGATGGCAGGAGAGCAGGTTGGTGAGGTAGCCCTCACCCTTAGCCCTGAGAGATCCTCTATTAATGAGGATCTGCTTGAGCAGCTGTCGCAGGGCCACCGCCAGGTGCCCCTGGTGCAACATTCACAGGTTAGTCAGGAGGTCCAGCTGGACGCTGAGACTACTGCGCTGTGGACACACCTGATCCCAGATGCCGATTCCCTCTGCTGTGACCCAGGGAACCTGCAGTCAGGTAACATTATTTCTCACAACTACCAGGTAGTGAGTGAGACTGACCTGATTGTTCCTGCCTCAACGGCAGGGTTGCCAACACACCCAGTCCCCCAGAAGGGACAGGGAATGAAAGCCGAGCCGGTTTTCTTACAGCCACCAGCTCAGTCTGTCAGTCTGAGTCTGACCAACAGTGGTTCAGCCAGACTGGAGCTGGATGGTCAAGTCACTCGCCTGCCAGTGCAGGACATCGCAAAGAGGGGTGTCAGAATCCCCGCCTGCACTGACATGGGCCTGGTGGGTGATAGTAAGTTCAAAGACAATTAACTAGCTATCCCAGTGCTGGGGCAGCTCCCTGAACCCCTAGCGAGGGAAGGGGGGAGCGAGCACGTGTCCTACACCTACCCAGCGTACGATTGTAAACATGCCGATAGAGGGATTCCTCAATCAGGAAGTGTGCAGGGTGGACCTGAACAGTGAGAATGGGATAACAATCCCAGATCACTCAGGTGCTCCAGATGACCACTCAGCCGAGGGTCAGGCATGCTCCACCGCTGCACCACCCCCTGCAGGGTTCCTAGAGCACAGGCATGAACAAATCGAAAAAGCAGATGCCCTGGAAAAGGAGGAGCAGCATCAGCAGCTGCGTCAGATCTCCCCAGATTTCCAGGATGTTGGTGCCCAAGATGCCACATGGCATACTGAGAAAGACACCATGTACACGCTGCGCCAGCTTAGAAAGACAACAGTCACTCAGAAGGAGATGACTGGGGTCAGCCACCCGAAAAGACTTTTGGGAGGACTTATTGCTGCCGCCACTGTTGCACGTTTGCTTTTTCTGGTAGGTTTGTGTGCTACTGGCACTCTCACCCTGACTGCCCCAAGAAGACAGGTGTCAGAGATGCCAGAGGGTAGTGACAGACTGTATCAACAGCAGCAAAAGTTGGAAAGCTTAGGGAAAACCCTACAGGCAACTTTCTATGCAACAGGGTTAAACCTTATTCCCCAACCAGTGGACATGATTGTTGGTGTTATACAGTGGGTTTATGCTTGTGTGCAACAGGCCAGAATGCTGACACAAGACCTGTTAAGGGAGTTTAGTGCCACTGTAGCTAGTCTAGCCACGGCACAATTCCCAACCCACTTGATTCCACTCTTCTTAGTAGAGGAGTATGTGACATTAACCCCATCGCTCATAGCTCACCCAGAAGGCAATCCAAGATTGAATTCGGTTCCAAATCTTGAGATGGGTATGGCTACCAAAGCTATCCATTGGCTGTGTCTAAACAATTCACCAATGAAGGGTGTAAAGCTACTAACGAGCAGAGGGAGGTTAATGAACCCCATGAAGAGCAGGTGGGAAGTAAATGGCTGGTCAGCACACCACATTTAACTGTCACCATGATTTGTGACAGGCATGATACAGCTACCACAATGCAGCTACCTAACCAATAGTTTTCCTGCAAGTTCCCGAGGAGGCCATAGTACAGCTTGAACTTAAAACTGTACGGTCTAGAACCAGACAACATAAGACCAAACTTGAGGTCTTGGATGCCTTCAGGTGCCACACTATTGAATTGGATAGAAATCCAAGAAACAGTAAGCCCTGAAGAGGTACAGGTAGTTAGTTTGCTTTAATGGAACAAACCTCCAAACCAACCTAGCAGATACCCAACACAGGTGTTGTGGTTTATCGGGGGGGCTGGGAACAGGAACTGTTGTTATTGTAACACTGCTGCCGGGTAGTTGGATCATGACTGACAGTGTACTCTGAATGCTGTACTCTCACATCAAGATGTACTCCGAGTAGCACGAATGAGTCAAAGGTAGCATGTCAAAAGAAAGGAAGTTACTTCTTCCCAAATATCTACTACAGAAGTATCAGATATTGACAGTGAACTTCCTGATGTGTAACTCCTAGACTTAGATAATGTCTCCTACCGTGTTTATACATACTCCAGATGTTATTCATCCTGTTTGCATCCAATGCTGGTTCTGGTATGAATTCTCGAGGAGTAATGTGGACATTTAAGGTTAATGTTCTAATGACAAGGGACATCACTTAACTCTGTTTTTGTTTTGAAGGCAACAACGCCTCAGGACCTCGTGACCTTCAAAAAGGGGGGATATGTAGCGGCAATGCTTGTTAATAAGACAGAATTAAGCGTTGGTATGCTGTCCTAAAGGAGGCCCCATCTCACCCTCCATCTCTGTGGTGCAGCCACAGAGAAAGTATTCATGCAGGCTGATTTAAGATGTTTTCTTTTGATAAGGAACAAGCCCCCAAAGGGGGATGCACTTAGCTAAGCCTGGCTATCATGATCAATGGTCATCTATTGGCGCCTATCTGTCTAGGGAGTGCCAGATTGACATCTGGACTGCATTCCTAATTGTCAGGAGTAAGTGACTCATATCTCACCTTGATCATCCAATCAGGGACTGGTAGGGCTGAGTAACCCACGTGGGACTCTGATACCCATGGAACTTTCAGCCAATCAACGAGCTGAAGTTCCTCCAGGTAAAAACAGGCAACACAGAGAGCCTGTGAGATTCAGAAGAGACTTCGGTGAGAATTCTGTGAACTTTTTCGAAGGGAATTCTTAAGGAGAATTCCAGGGCAGGACAGCCCAGGAGCAGAAGGCTCCCAAGGGCAGGACATTCTCGCAGCGCGCCTCCTGACCATCCTGAGACTCAGCACGGTCAGTGTGTCCGAGTGCCAGAACTTTCCTTTGTTCTAAGAGTCTAGAGCGGAGGTTGCCAGAGAGTAACCAGAGGATCCACCTGAGGTAAGCACCAGCAGCAAGCCTTGTGAACAGGTCGGAACTGTGGACAGCTGAATCACTATTCAGAACTAGCTCTTCATCAGGAACGAACCGGTCCTCTTCCTGACTTGCTGGGACCCACAGTCATCTTTTCTCCTGTGCACAAACTTTGCTAGTTAAAGCCGACACTAACTACCCGGTCAGTGAGCATCAGCAGCGCACCGTTGCAAGCCGCACAGCACAGCCTGGCATGGAGCCAGAGAGCGCGGATTGGACAGCAACAAGCCTGCAGCTGATTGTTTGTGCCTGCAGGAGATATGTATCCCCAGAAATTGGATGAGTATTCAACTTCACTGCATTACGGCTCGAGAATTCAATTGTTATCCAAACCAGTTGATATGAATTTAATTCCTAAGAGTTACGTACTTGTTTTGAGTATCTAATGTAGAAGTTATAAACAAGTTCATTTACGAAACGGTCTAAATGAATGATATACTGAACGTATGTCCTCTTGATATATGTAACTCTTCGTAACTGATTGAATATATACCTTTTGTATTCTGATAACCCTCTCGATAAGATCTGTTACGTTTATATGCATATTCTATGTATTAATAAATGTATCCTCGTGTATTAGTACCTGTGTGTGTGCGTTGTTTGAGTTCTGTCACATGGTTGGATTCTAAAGCCATCAAAAGAATTAACTTTGTGATTTACTTCTACAATTAATAATTGTCACAGTAAATGCCCAAACCCTACAGAACTGGTGCCTTCAGAGAGCCACTACATTTAGGCTATGGCAACGTTACAGGGTGCTGTTCTGTTCTTGCTAATTGTTTCCTGCCCGTCGCAGGCAGGAGTCCATGCGAGGAAGATGCGCTGGACAGAGCTCAGAGGGCGCAGCTGGGTGGCTTTCCTTCTGAGTGACGTTCCTGCAACACTCTCCCGCTCCTCTGGGTGCGCTCATGCCGCAACACAGGAAGGCTGGAGCAGGTGGCTGGGGGCTTTGTGCACCGCCGAAATAGGTCAGTTGGGAGAGCGTTAGACTGAAGATCTAAAGGTCCCTGGTTCGATCCCGGGCTTCGGCATTTTGTTTCATCGCGCCCTTTGTTCCTCTCTCCAGCGCCCCCTTCCTAAAGTGACGCTTCCCTTTCTCAGCCCGAAACGCAAGCGAGACACCAGCAGCGGTCCCTGCAGGTTTCCGTAGTGTAGCGGCTATCACGTTCGCCTAACACGCGAAAGGTCCCCGGTTCAAGACCGGGCGGAAACAGCCTCTTTTTGCACGCTCCTGTACTTCACAGAGGTCTTGAGCGACCGGTCATTTGTTCCCAATGTATTTCCAGTGCCTTCATGCACTCTTGTACCAAACGCACGTTCCTTCTGTACGTGGAGCCGATCATTTGCAATTGGGCTGTGCCGACAGACCAGGACGAGCTCTGTCGGCTCAAAAGCAGCGCAGGACCTGCAAGAACAACAGAAAGATTAGCATCCAGTGGGGGCCTCTTAGTGAGCCCAAGATCTCATCAAGAATCGGCTCCAGCAACAGGGCTGGGCGCATTGTTCCATTCTCCGACCACTCTCGGTGTAAACAAGTCCCTCCTGGTCTCTGCTTGAAATGCACTTTCCTGCGTTTGCTTTGGTGTAACTGGCTTACCCTGCATGGGCGAATGTGAAGAAGATCCTTAGTAAGTCATTGAAGAAAACCGAGAAGAGGTCGGAGTGGCCTCTGTCGTTCATCAACGATCCAGTCAGGAAGTACTCCTCTGTAAAGCGCCGTTCGTTCACATCGATTGGCTTTTTTTTGCCTTCATTCGCGCAAGTAGTAAAAGCAGACGCCCCTATTCTGCCATGACCCGGATTCGAACCGGGGTTGTTGCAGCCACAACACAAAGTACTGACCACTATACGATCACGGCGAGTTACCGAGACACACCTGGCAGGGCGGAAAAGGCTGTGCTCTCTTCGTGTGACCCAATTCGGAAAAGTCCTGACGTTGCATTTCAACTGAGCCCCAGTATACATCGACCCTTCGACACCCTGAGTGACAACTCTTTTGCGTCTTTTCTCATATTTATGTAGTTTGCCCCACTCCTCCTCACTGTGCTGCTGTTCAAGAGGAGCCCTTTCCCCAGCATCAGGGAGAGCATTGGCCTCTGAGCCTGTAAACACAGGACAAGAAAACAAGACCTTTATAATAATAATAATAATAAACTTCTCAAAGTGCTTTACATAATGCCAACAACAACAAAAAAAACACAATATTAGCATGATGGGAATACACTGTTTGAGGAGACATCAGATTGTGGTACATAATACAGTAGGAGCAGATGGGTAAAGAACAGGTAAATAAAGGCTCTTCTAAAGAAGAAAGTTTTGAGTCTGGATTTAAAGGAGTTTAGAGAAGGTGACTCTCTGATATCCGTGGGGATAAAGATCCAGAGCTCTGGGGCAAAACAGGAGAAGGCCCTGTCCCCCATAGAGTGTAGATGGACGGGGGGACAGATAGGAGACCAGAATTAAAAGAGCGAAGGTTGTGAGGTGGGGAGTAGGGCGATAACCCAGACAGGTACTGAGGTGCCAAGCCATGGAGAGCCTTATAGGTGAGCATGAGGATTTTGAAGTTGACAGGAAGCCAGTGCAAGGACTCCAGGACAGGAGTAAAGTGATCACAATCCAGCACTAATTTCTTTCTTGTGGCTGCTGGTTCATTTTCAACTGTGGACTCTTAAGAAGTCCTTTATTTGACTTGATCAACACTAATCCCTAGAGGATTTTGAAAGGTTGAATCAAAATGATACATGACTCTGGTGGGACTCGAACCCACAACCTTTAAATGACTTCATTCTATCAAGGCCTAGAAGTCCAATGCACTCACCATTGCACAGCGATGTAAAACAGCTACAGAAAGCTGTAACTCATGCTTCTCCCGTTGTCTTTAAATTAAGCTCCATAAATATTGACAATGAGTGGCTTGTTGTCTACGAATAGATACCGCTGGGATTCGCACCCAGGGTCTCCTGGTTTTTAGTGAGGCGTCTTAACCAGCTAAGCCTCGGCGCCAAACCTGCTAAATGTTATCCACAACTTCAAACACCTGTGAGAAACGGGCACCTGCAGTGTTACGTCTGCTGGCTCAACAGATAATCCTTTTCGAAGTTTAAGGAGAGGATTTCTTTGTCAATTCAATTAAACATTTTAGAAATGCTGAACGATTGATGTGTTTAACGCGCAGAAATATTTTATCGTTACGTACTTTTTCTGTGCAGTTAGTTCTCCTTCAACTCCGCCCAACAACAGAGGTCGTTTTTAATACAGGAGTAAAGGCACATTGCACATCTGCAAAACATCACGTACAGGTTTAGGGAGAGCGACATCAGTGATTGGAAGGTTGGACATTTGGGGTCACTTTTTTATTATAGATTCAAGCAGCCCTGAATACCTTTTCAAGAAACATTTCAGAATCCCAGTCACGTCCAGTATGATTGCTACACAGGTCTACAGTATACAATCAGAATACTGTTTGTGCATTATATAAAACACACCGCCCAAAGCATTTCTAAAACAGGAATTACATGTTTCTGAATGCGCCCTCCTTTATAAATAAAATAAAAGGTCTGAAGCCTGCTCCAAAGAAGCACTATATTCAGAGCTGACAAAGATGTGATAGGAAACATCTCGGAAAACGAAGATGCAGTCATTTCCACGCATCGCACAACAAGAGCTGAACCCACCCGACGTTCTCCAAAAGAGTAAGGTGTTGGGAGTGTGGCTGGGTGGTCTAAGTGCTGGGTTTGTGCTCCATTTTCTTCGCTGGGTTAGGTTTGAATCTTGCCGCTGCTAAGTGTTGGTGGGTTAAGACCTTCCTTCTATTGCGACTTCAATGGGTAAAAGCTTTGCTTGACAGTCTGTCGAGAGACTGAACTAGGTGTTTCAAGATAGTCTTTGTCAGCTTAACATCAAGGCATAAAAAAGCCTCATTTTGTGTTCCCAACAGCAATGCTCTTTGGTCCCTTCAGCATTATGCAGGGAACAACATCTGCCGTGATCACTTTTGAGTCAGTGTGAATCGTAGTGTGCCGCAATTGTTTTTAAAATTGGTTTTGTAGGCATGGTGCATTTGTCTGTGAAACTTGAATGCTGTGCTTTTTCACGCAGAATCATCGGCAGGAGCAAAGCTTATTCAATCTTTGCGCACAGCGCTCCATCAGAAATACTTTGTCCAAGTTTTGAAGAGATTGTGGGATTCTCTGCACACGTTCACATCTCGTACCTCAGACAACACCACCATTCGATGGGAAATTGATTCTGCTTCTTGCAGTTGTTCCTGTGGTTGCAGTAGTTACAAAGTTGCACTTTCCTCCACCTTCTGCTATAGTATTCACTGGGTGAGCTTCATCATTTGGCTCAGAAAGGTCAACTGTGCTTCGGAAAAAATCAGCTACAGTGTCGTTATTTTGTCGGTGAGTATGGTTCTCTTTTAAAACACATGTAAAACACGAGTTTGTGGATTTCTCCAAATAGCAACGAATTCAGTTGTGCAGTGCTTTACTGCTTTCAGAGGGTCTTTTATCGACGAGTATTAAGCTTTTTCAACTATCACATGATTTTAACTAATTTAACATCATCTCCAGGAGAGCACCTCGCACTGCTCACTGAGCTGATGTACAGTATGTGCCCATTTCTCAAAAATTAAATATCATCTGAACTGATTTTTTCTATTTTAAATGCTTTCCTACTCTTTTAATATTTCAGTTAAATCTTGAAGTACTTTCCATTGATATTAATCCTAGTCCCGATGAACGATTCTGGGACATGGTGTACCTTGAATAATGTTCTTATAGGTTTCAGTTTGGAAAAGTGCGCTCTCCAGAAGCTACCGAAACCTCTAATGGTCGCACAAAGCTTAATGCAATAGCAACGTTTGGGGTTGAAAAAGAATATTACTTGCTATGAATACGAACACTGTTACAGGAGGCGCGTAAGGACTATTTTAGCTCAGATCATCAATTTATCTTACATTTCTACTCTATTAATATCGCTATTGAGTGCTAAAGGTAGGTCCTGGCAATACTTCATGAGATCTTCTTAAGAAAACTTAAAAAAATATATTTCCAGTGCTGAACAAAAAGTAAAAAATACTGATTATGTGCAACTGATAAAATCTCTCTTCCAGGGATGTTGTAGCCACATGCAAATTACTTTATCAGCTTTAAAAGTTTCTTTTGCATTTATATATTTATATTTATATCAGCATGACACTCAAAACATACCTGTATTCAGTAAGCGCTGAGCAAGTTGCCTCCTCACACACAATAGCAGCCCCGAAGCTAATATAAATGAAGAGAAATTGCTTTTATTGGCACTTTTCATATCCGATGAGCTTGACATCTCCCAAGGGTGACGGAGTTCTTTTGCGACACTGCTTTTCCCTTTTTTCTTCTTTCTGTACTCTGATGGAAAAAAAACGAGAAAGCATGTAAGGGAAAAATGTATTTTTCTCATGGAGAAAACGTGCACCAGGAAATGTTTTGTTTTGAAGAAGTGATTTAACATGATACATGACCTAATTTACTGTAGCAAATGCTCACACTGCAAGGTCTGCTTTACTACAAGAGAGAAGTAGAGTGAAGATGTCATAATTTCACTGCCTTGTTGAAGAAAACATTTTTTCTTTGAATTCTAAATCAATCAGAATTTCAGAGTGACACACAAACCCTTTGTCTGTTTTAAAGATATGATATTTTAAAACTGATAAAAATGTAGAAAACACGTTTCTCACTTAGAAATTTTAGATGGGGTGGTGTATTACTAGTTGCAGCGCTAAACTCACTATGGTGCAATTCAGTTACATGATTGGCCAGTGGTTTAATGGATAACGCATCTGATTTTGCATCATGAGATTGTAGGATTGACTTCTACCGGATTCGTGCGATTTTAAAACAGGCTCCTCAGAAATAGATGTCCATTATGTGAATGAACCGCACCTGAAAGCAAACGTTGGGTCGGGTTTTCTTGCATGAAATAGCAAATCGTTACAAAAAGCACCAGCCAATGTCCAATAGCGTTGGTCATTTTAATTAACATGAATATACTGTAAGGTCTTGGTACATGGGAGTGGATTTCATCCACAATTTAAAAAAGGGCAAATAATATTTATTTTATTTAATACAAAAGTGACCTAAAACTCTGTAACTTTCAGGTTAGCTTGAACCTGTAATAAAAAAGGGGCCTGAAACTTCCATTCTGTGATGTAACTGTCTTTAAAGTCGGATGTGATGTTTCACGGATGTGCAGTGTGCCTTTTCTCTTGTCGTGTTCAAAATGCTTTGCTGTGTAATTTCCTGAATGCGTGTTCTGTACTGCTCTGTTATTTCATTTAGATTATCTATGTGGTGTACAGATAAAACTGGACACCACCAGCTGAACCTGAAAATACATCAGCCAATCTCAACATGATTTGAACACACAGCCTTTTGATGTGGTGTCAGATGCGCTACCGTTGCACCACAAGGTCACTCCCTAGAAGTGCTTTTAATTCCCCCAAGGAGAAAAATCAGCGTCCCTGAAAAAGTTTTTTTTTCATTCTCTCCTGTGAGGAATGCCGCTCTTCCAACGAGGGTCTCTTCTTCCCAGACCACAGATTATTCCTCCTGTCCGGCTCTCACACAGAGAACAGACACACCGTCTCCACTAATGTGTTTACTACATCTATAGATCTGACCCCCTACAGCCCTGATATTCCTGGACAGGATCCCATATTGAGCAGTATTTCTCGCTTTGTGAACTTACAGTGTGTACACAATGCACTTTATACACAAAGTAAGTGTTTTTGTAACTCTAGGACGTTTTGTGAAAATGTTACTGGCATGCCAAAATCACCCCCTCAACTGAACAGTTCCACCCCCCTCAGTTTTGGATAAAAGGTTTGGATAAAAAGTTTTTGAACACTTTCACTTACTTAACTTGCGCCGTAAAAAATAGTTGTACTTTGTCAATGGTCAGATAACTACACTAACCCCGAATTCGCAGTTACTACATCGGACTGTTTGATGTGCACGAGGGCTATCTGTCCAGGAGCAGCATGTTACATAGTGTCTGTGTTTTGGGATGTCAACATTATTACGACCTTATTTGCTCAGGTGGACCAATGGCTTGCAGTAGTTTATCCTTATACTTACAATCGTTATATAACTAGGACTGTAGTTATAGAAGTTTGTACTTTCTGTTGGTTTTACAATGATTTCTTAATGATTCAGAACCTCGTTACTGTTGATGTTGTTGCAAAAATGAACACATATGGTTGGTGCTCCAGGCAAAAATAATCACGTGAGTTCTGATGAACGTGGAACTGTTCTTCATCGCTAAATACCAGATTGCTTGTCGTTATCTTCTGACATGAAATACTAATCAGTGGCATGCTTGCGAGAATTCACTTGGATGCTTGCAACGGCTCTGTTTAAACCAAAATATCACTGCCCCCCTCAGGATTTCAGATGCCCCCCTACAGATCATTCACCTGGCGCCAGTCCTGGGTATAATGATGAACATAGCTGCCTTGAAAGCAGTGAATCCGGGTGTGATTCCCACCTAATCAATCGACAAACCTTTTCCAATGAATCTTCGATCGATTTAAAAAAGTCTTGAAGCTGGTAGGCTAGGGAATAAGCACTGAGGAAAATGTGCTACTGTGCTGTGTTGCTCCAGTAGCGCGATTGGCCAGGTTGGGGTGCTTTTAAAGCGGAGTTATGCTGAGGTTGTGAGTTCACTCCTGACGTGAAGTAGTTTCTGTTTTCAGCTACAGAAACTCGCTGTTGAATTTAAGTCGGTTCTTGTGTTACTTTTTCGGCTCGATGGAGCTGTGTTAATGCAGGCACACCTGCTTCCACGTCAAGTTATTTTATTGTTGCTCACAAACCAACACACTGCAGACACCTCTGATATTGTCACTGCTTCCTGCTGTTCCTGCTGTCAGCCTACCATGGTCATGCACATCTAGAAATATTACTGTTACAGTATAGGAGCGAATAAATGATACGAAAGCACACCAAGTTTAAAAAGGTCAAAATGTGTCAAAGCCCTTCCTCGACAAGGATGGGGTTCAAACCTACTTGTGCAGAGCATAATGTATTAAGAAGTTATTGCTTTAACCACTAGGCCACCTCCATACACACTTTAGCCCCTTCCAGACATGAGTTGGCTTCTTTCCCCATACTCAAGGGTAATTTTCCTCTTCCACCTACAATTTCAACATTTACCTTGGGAGATGTCAAACCACAGAGCCTGTGCTGCGCTTCAGTGCCGGCTGTAGTGGACACCCCATTGAACATAAAAAGCAAATTGAGCTCCTTGGACATAAGCCATTTCTCGTCACTTGCTCAGCAAGCAGGCTCAGCGCACACTGAATGCAGGTGTCTCAGAGCAATTGAGATGTGTCCAAGTGGCTGTAAAAGGGATATTTGATGCCAGTGCCGTGGCTTAGTTCTCCGACAGCAGGCAAAGCAGCGCGCCGGTTGGAGTATTCTCGGTCGCATTTAATGGGAACGTCATGGCAGCGTCAGCTCAAACCACCAAATGGAGACAGGCGTGCCGACAAGCTGACCCTGCTGATGCGGGATTAACAGTAGGGTGAGAGAATGCTGTGGCTTAGTTGGTTAAAGCACCTCCTACTAAACAGGAGATTGTGGGTTTGAATCCCACTGGTGCCTTTCTTCCTCTTTTGCCGCACAGTTTATCATTATGGACAGCAACATGGTTCTACATTAAATTTAATGGAAGTGTTCATTTAATTTTTGGAACAACTTGTTTTTAAAAAAATCCATACAAATTGTGAAAGATAAAATACTCATCTGTTTTGTCAGTGCAGAGGAATTACTGCCAGCTGGCAAGGAAACGAAAACGATTTTTTTGTCCTTAGCCAAAAACCTGTGAATGTAGAAAAAAGGTGATGTGCGTTAGTTTCTATGGCACAGTCAGTCAGCGTATCCTTCAGTTAAACGTAACGTTGGTAAATCAAAAGTCCCCAGAGACGCATTTCAAATTAATCCGACCTCAACACCGTCTCCCCTAAATGTGATGGGGTTTCTTTGGATGTCCTTAAGCATCCTGATAGTTGCACAGATTTCAAACTTTTGGCACAAGTCAAACTACAAGAAGTTAATAGTTGAGCGCCTAAGTCAATATCACCGAGAATGTGACTATGTAAACTTAAATAGTATTCAAAATATTGCAATTTTATTGTAGTTTAAAAAGATATTTTAGCTGGGGATCCTCAAATGATGAGGGTAGAAAAGAGAACTATTCGACACCATCAGGAGTGCTTAACGTGTGATAAAAGTGTTTTTTAATCACAAAGTGAAAATAGTGAATTTGTCTTTCACTTAGGCGTTCATCAAAAGCTCGTTAAACAATGAAGGAGAGGCTCGTGTTCCGAATTCTCTTCGTGTCTCATTGTCTTGCTTTGATTTTTAAAATGTACACTGTTGGCTATTCACTTTTCCTAACACGATTAAAGAGCCGAGTTTAGTTCAGAGGTAAAGCATCTCATGCATCGTATGAAGCTCTGTTTTCTATCACCAGCGTCTCCACTCTGGATTTCTTTTTAAGCGCGATATCTTTTCTGTGATTTCTTTCGTTTGAATTCCCTCATGTGTGAATTTCAGCACGACACATAAACTCGTTTGTCTGTTTTAAAGAGATGCAATTTTTAAAACAGACAAAATGAAAGACTTATTAACTAAATACACATAGAAAACGTGCACCTAATTGAGAAAATTTGCACCGGGGCGATGTATTATTGTAGCGGCGCAAGCTCACAGTGGTGCACTTGAGGAATGCGGTACAAGGGCCAGTGGCGCATTGGATAACGCATCTGATTACGGATGAGGAGACTGTAGGATCGTAATGCTCTTAAACCCAATACCATAACCGCAGTGTGTTGAGTCCTACACAACCTTTCTATCGACTGAATAAGCCTCCTGTTCCATCTCCATCTTCTTCCCGCACATTCCGGCTATTTCAGCACCGTTATTGTTGGACCACAGTCACAGATACGTAAGGGACACTATTCCGAAGAACCGTCTTAAATAAATAACATTGCAAAAGGTAACAAAAAGGGTTTCTTAACGTAACCTTACATTTGGCCATACAATACAATTTCTGTACCCTCAAATAAAAAAAAAATCGTACTGCTTTCTCCTGAGAAGTGTAGTGTAGTGTCAAATACAAGTGTAGTGTCAAATCACAATAAATAATACATCAAATATACTAAATTAACACCCAGATATGACAGATGTGATAACACACAGCTATGACAGAACACATTGAAGACTTAAGCCCTTAAAATTTTTATTTCCTTAATTTCCATTCTCTTCCCTCCCCAGGATAACTGAAAACTAACTGTAATAAAGACTGTATATGCATTACTTGTAATACAGCTACTAATAAAGATATACATGGAACTTAATTATTAATAAATAACACTTGTATTACTAAAAATGTGTTATGATAACATTCATTGTGAATATTTGTGGTGTCTGGAAAGCAATTTTAGTTAAATATAATAATAATTTTCAAGCAAGTGGTGCATAAGCTTGTTAATTAATGAGTACATTATTTCCATTACATTCAAGACAGTTCTAATGTGATCAATTGTTCTGCTTAGTCCGCTACCGAGTTGCTTAAAACCTATGAAGAGGTGGTTTAAGCTAGACTCCTAATGGCGTAACATCTAGTGGGCAGCAGCTGTTATTTTAGGTTTGTTGCAATCGAGAACAGGTTTAGTACAGAGCTGCTGACAAATTTCAGCGGAGTTTATTGTATATAAGTTTATTGCAATTGACCCATTGTAGCTACCAATCAGCAGCAAGGAAAAACAAACTTCACTTGTGCCTTTTAAAAAAAGGGAAACAGAGTAGTAGTTTATGTGGTAATTTCAGGTACTGTACAATGTAAGAACTAAAGTTAACTACTCCCATAGTAATGCGTGGGGTCCTATCAATAGAAAAAAAAATTGTTGTAACCCGAAAACACAACAAACACAAAACGAGAAGTCTTCCAGGAACCTAGGTAAATCCCTGTAGTAGTCTAACAACTATGAAAAAAAAAAACCAAACGCAACACCTTCAAAAGAAAAAGAACATTAAAAACAAATCTGGGGAACAACAAAAACACAGAATCTAATGCGAGAGCTTTTTCAAGTCTTCAGTGCTCCTCTCGTCTCAGTAGACCTCTCTCATATATTTGTGTACAGGTCAGTTGGAGGTACACAGCTGTGTAATTTTAGTAGGGAGCTGCGTCAGCATGCATGGGCTTCAAAGGAAAAGTCAAGGTTTATTCCATGCTGAAAAGAGAAGGAAACACAATGTTTCAGCTGTGGAGCCTTCTTTGATTGTGACTCAAAATAAGCCTTTATTTGTTCATTTGATGTTAGTTTATCTCCATCAAATACCTAAGAGTATCTAAACTCGACAGTTGCTTTCAGTAGCTAAAGACACTGCTCCAGGTGAGGCTTGAACTCACAACCTCGGCATAACTCCGCTATGCACTGCTGTATAAGTACCGCGCGCTGACCGATTGCGCCACTGGAGCTGTGCGAGATGTGATCCTTATACAGACTGACGCTGCAGAAACACAGGGTGAAAACAGTTTCGGTTGTGGATCCATCTCCACATGGGGAACACTAAAATAGCAAGGAAAATACAAGAAAAGAAACTGAAAGAATTGTGCTAACAGCAAAGGGGGACGGAGGGAGGTGGTCGAACAAGTAAATCAGCCTGGCAGATTATTTGTAGCGACATTTTTTGAGTCAATCAGCACACTGATTTCTCTTCATGTGCCTTAAACTGTGCAGTTTGTATTTTCGTTGTAGCTAGGTTTCTTCAGAAGTCCAGTAAATTGACAATAATGGAGAACTTGCTGACGCACCCCGTCGTGAAGACCCTCTGTAAGGTGATTACACGTTTCATTTTCAAGTCGCCTCCTTTACAGCAATTGCAGCTCCGACACTGAGAGAAAGCATGAGAAATGGCAGTACAGGCTCGATGGCTTCACATCTCCTATCAATCACATAAAATTGCAGTAAAGCGCTCTAAATATGACTCTGAAGTACTGGGAAAGATGATTATTTTGAGCGTGCCTCCCAGGGTCTGCTACAAGGCTGAAGTTGGCATCTTATTCGCGTTTTTCGTTCCGCCTTAAATGCTGCTGCTGTGATGTTATGTCGCCTTTCGCCTGTAGATGGCTCTCTTCGATCAGTACTAATTCGGCTGGAATACTGTAGACATCCTCAGTGAAAGGGAATATCCAAATAAATAGCGACTGTCCAAATTATATTTTTGTATGGAATATATTTTAGAAAATCGCAAACCAATTTTAAAAACTCACCATAACATGGACTTGCAATGGGAAAAAGGTGATTGTGCTTTCTGCTTATTGCTACGGCCCTCCCCCCTGATTATAAAAACGTCTCACAATTCTGACACCGAGGTGTGAGAGACAATGTAATCGACTATCAAAATCCTGAAGTACAAGACATTTTAATGCACCATTTTTCAAATATGACCCTCTGATCTTGGCTTGTCAGAATACATTGCGAAAAAGTATGGCACGAATTGCACGAATTGCAATGGCACAAATTGTTGAGAATATCACTGACCTTGCCGATATTTGCAGGGGATATGAGTGTTTTGCGCACGTTGAACTACAGCACGTAAGAATTGAGCTCCTTAGTCAATATCACCGGGGATGTCCAATAATGACGAACATCTGTAGCTTCAAGGAAACTTCGACTCGCACATGGAGTTTTATCTTCGAATGGAGGGTGGGAGAATTCATTTTTCTCTCGTTGCTCATTAGCTAAACTATTTTAAAAATATGACGCAGATTTGTTCGAGAAACTTCTAATCGCCTTAAAGAGAGTCTTCTTGAAGACGTGCACCAGGTAGCTCTCCACTGTTAATTGACAGGACTTTAGAATAAACTGTTCTCATACAACCACCATACAAATTACACATCTTAAGGAACATGAAGAGAAATCTGTGTACTAAATAACATAAAACTGTCGCTGCAAATTATCGCCAAGCTGTTTTACGTGTCCTAACACCTCTTTCTTTCCTACTTTGCAGCGAGCACAATTCTTTCTGTTTCTTCATCGCTATTTTACTGTCTCTTTCCCCCACGTGGAGATGGATCCACAGCAGAAACTTTTGGTCCGTTCCTGTTACTCTGTCCGATTGAAAGAGCTGTATTAAAGGCACTCCCATCTCTGCAGGAAAGTTATTGCTGCTCTCAACACAATATACTGCAGCCAAATGTGATAGCGATACTGTCACTGCCTGTGGGCCACGTGTTCCTGCTGTCAGCCTATTATGTCATGTCCATCCACACCCAGAAACATTACTGCTGTAGCACAAGAGTTATATAGGCGCAGTCAATAGAGCATGACTCTCTTAATCTCAGAACTGTGGGTTCAGCCCCCACATTGGGTCCCTCTGTGTCAATTTGATCCCCCCAATCCTCCTAGCATGACCTGATGGCGTAACAGTGATACCCAGTGCCTTCTATGACCTTTGCGTAATTCAGCTTTCTTTCCACTTGATTCAGATTTTGATCTGAAATCATCGGCCAAACAAGAGTTTGTCTAAATCGAGGGAGATCTGCTCACAAGCAAGTATTAAACACTTCAGCATTTAATGTTCGAATACCACACTTTGTCAAAACACGTCCGCTTCTTAAGCTAATAAGTAATAGTTTTTGAGCACGCATTGTATTGTTAATGCTTATATTAAAAAAGCATGAATTCACATAATGGAATTTGGACTGAACAAAGTAGTCCAGCCCCTTTACAACATTACATACCCACTGATTAAAGCTTAAAACTACAGCAGCAGGAGTAACAATAATGGCAACAACATGTTTGGAGTTCGGCATTTCATTTATTCTGCGGAAACATCGTATCGGAATGAACTGCCCGAGATAAAAGAGTAATTGCGGCTTCAGATCGTTTTTACAGAGCATTGCGTTGTTCTGTTCATACTGAGTATACGCTTTAAATTTGTCATTTACTGCAAGCGTTGCTTTTCCAGGCTTTTCGGAAATTCCTCGCATTTGAGCCAGCACTAAAATATTTCATTCCCGTCGCTGAATACATCGTGGAAACGGTATTTGCAACGGAATGCTGTCACACATGAAACCTTTTTGTTATTCGGTTCTGAAGTTTGAAACTGAAAATAAAACGGGGGTCACTTCATAGGCTTGAAAGAAGTCCAAGCAGCATAAAAACCCGCGAATTCTCACAAAGGCTGCACCTTTCTTCTGCTGCTTTTATAAATCAGCCTTAAACATTTGAATGCATACCTTACTGCTGCTAATCACATTCACGTGTTTACGAAGCTTTTTTCTCTCCGTTATGTTTTTGCTAAGTAGTTTCTCCGTTTTCCTCGTACTGTGATTGTCAGCGAGCACAACAAGACTGAAACAGTGTAAAGGCAGGTAAAAAAGACAGGGTAAAACGCCTGACTATCGGGAGTGGGATTTGAACCCGTGCCTCTATTTGGAGAGCGAAACACAAAGCTTAAAAGACACGAATCTGTGAATTTGCTGTTTTAAAACGCTCGACTATCCTGAAGAAATGGGTGCTGATTGCACCAGTTGCATCCGATTTTCAGTAACTTTAGGACGATTGATACGACTGGACGAACAAAATTTGTGGCGTTTAGCATGACATGGAAAACGGTACCGGATCATTCGGGTCCGGACTACCAGACTCAGAAACAGTTTTTACCCCGCACTATCAAACTATTAAACTCCCAGCCTCTCTCACTCTCACATCACCTCTCACCTATGATCTGAACCTCATAGTGCCTTCTTTCTTACCAAAAACCCAAACACACATTGAAAATCTACCTCTACCATACATGTCAAAAGTTCACTCCCCATAATTTCTATCCCTTTATTTCATTCTTTTGATGCATGTTTTTGCACATAACCTGTTACCTTTTTGTTGTTTTGCACACTGCCTGTTGTTGTTTTTTGCACATCGGCTGTTGTCTCTGTCTCTGTGTTTTTTTCTTTGTACTACTTATGTCCGAGAGCTAGCTAAATAGCATTTCGTTATACCATATACCTGTATATGAGTATAATGACAATAAACTTGAATTTGAACTTGAACTTGACATAGTCTTGCAGGCAGTATATTATTTTATCGTTTACTCGTTAAAAAAACACGGTCTTCTTATTCCAAAGTCAGATTTTTAGTGCTTTCGAATGTTACTTCCAACCTGGACTGACAGCTCACCCGATCTGTTTGTGATCAGACCATGGAGTCGGGGGCTGTACCAAGCGCACGTTCCTTCCCAATGCTGAGGCGATCATTCGGAAGATGTGTGTGAAGAGAGACAAGCTTTGTCGACTAAAAAACAAGGCAGGATATGCAAGAATACTAAACACTGGCGACAGTTATGTTCTCTTACTATTGAGACTCCTACATTGGGAGTTTTTTAAAGACTTTGAAACTAAAGGAAAGCGGTGACAAATGAAACAGGCACAGGCGGGGTTTGAACAAACGATCTTCAGTGTACGAGACCGACGCCGTACCACTTGGCCACCGCGCCTTTAAGTAAACATGGGAATAATGTTTTTCAAATTATTTTTTTCTGAATCTGGTTTCCATCGCCTGGAGGCAGCAACAACAATAACACGGATACTTAACAAGGAGAGACACTGTAGCAGTGTGACTCCAACAGATGCTCCTGAAGAGACTGGAGGTTTAAGTCAGCTCCTTAGAACGCTCGGCTGCGTTACTCTCAACAGCGGCTCTTTAGCTCTTGTTGTTTGACCTAGTGGTTTTATAACGCGTGGAAACGACCGCAACTTCTTTTTCTGAGATGCTTTCTCTCACGTGGTGAAATCTCGACCTCTTTGGCATCTCTGGCTTTAGTTCTTCTGTAGAGCAGGCTTTCACACCTCTGCTTATAGTGCCCTTGAAGTCATTTTATTTTTACAGGAAGACGCATTCCCTAACGACCTCTCCTGTTTTAGAAATGCTTTATAAGGCGTGTTTGATTCAACGGAGAAACAGTATACTAATTGTACAATGCAGATCTATGCGGCATTCGTACTGGATTTGACTGGGATTCTGAAATACTTCTTGCAAAGGTATTCAGACTTTCTAGAACCTATAATACAACCACAGACCTGAAACTCCCTAGCTTCCAATCTCTGATGTTGCTGTCCTTAAACTCGGACGTGATGTTCTGCAGACGTGCAGTGTCTCTTTACTCTCGTTGTTTTCAAAACGACCTCCATTGTCGGGCGCAGTTGAAGTGGAACTGACCTGACTGCACAGGAAAGTACGGAATGATAAAATGTTTCTAAGGCTCAAAATGTCCTTTCAGACCCTCGTCATGTCTCTTTGAGGAACGGGCAGGTAGAGAGGTTTAACAGATGCTCATGATGTTTCACACGGGGTGTTACCTGTTGTAGTGTTTCAAAAGATGTGTTAACGGACCACAGATTATCTTGAAAAGATTTGGGTTTGTACTGGCTGGGATTCAAACCAGACTTAATTATTTGGAAGGCACCTGTACCACCAACACACTTCCGAGAAGCACCTGCAAATAATCACAATCCTCTCTCTCACCTACAAAGTTAAGGAGACACAGACGTCCAATGAAAACTAATTTTAATTCACTCAAGGCTCCACTCTTTTGTTGTGATGTCATTTTAATTAATATTAGCTTTGATAAGGTGTCGTTTTTGCCTCTTAAAGTAAAAGTCTGCTCCTTTCTTCCTGGTATAGAAATAACATGTTCCATCTTTGTTTAAAAACACCACTAAAAGTAAATTATTCAGCTCTAACGCCTGTGTGCATTGACAAGACATCTCAAAAGGACTTATCAAATAAGAACACGATCCTTCCTGTTACCATTCCTGTGGTTGGGGCGTTACAACATTTGCAGACAGGGCTTTATCACTCGAGTTGTACAGAACAAGTGTGCATCGGTCCATGAAAATCATCAGTAGTGCTGTTTTTCTATGCATAGTTTAATCAAGAGCACATAAAAGATGTAAAAAGCTTTCAAATAAAACAGAATTGAAAGACAGTCGAGTAAGGAGGTAGAAAAAAAGCACTCCCCCGTCTGGGAATTAACCACCGTCGCACGTGTGACTGGATACAAAAATAATATATTAATTTTTGCCCAGTCTCTTGAAGCTTCAATGCGATTATTTTTCCTTCCTTATTTCTTCATTCCCATTAATTTACTCTGTAGTAGAGGAAACGCGAAAGTAGGAAACTGCAGGCATTCTTCATGAATGGTGGATTGTGATCAGTGAGCATCTGCACATCTCTAAGTCTGTTCCACTACCTTTTCCATCGGGGATGTAGCTCAGTGGTAGAGCGCATGCTTCGCATGTATGAGGTCCCGGGTTCAATCCCTGGCATCTCCAGGTGCTTTATATTACAGTACTCACATTGCAATCTTCTGTTGAGTGAGAACTCTTTGCTCGTGTTCAGAGAGAGCCAGGTTTACACAATTAAACTCGACGTGCCGCAGAGTTGCGCTGCTGTTTTAAATGTACCTCATTTAGTTCTGTTAAATCCTAAATTATTTGAACTAGTAATTTAGTTCAAATTCAGGAAATCCAGAGATTGCTTCACACTTGTCGTGACTGTTGCAGAAAACACCTGTTGAATCTCACCCGGGATTTCTTGAGAGATCATTCAGCGAGCGAATCCTCCTTCTGAACTCCGCACTAAACTGAAAGCTTCACGAACTCCTCACTGCGTGTCCTGTACTGTTACAAATGCTCTCGTCTAGATGTGAAGCACAGCCATAAACACACTTTGAACTTTTTCCGTTTGTTTAGGTAAATGCAAAAGAGCATGACAAGTATTGATCGAATAAAATATCCATGGCACAACTCGAGAAAGTACTGAAGGACTACACATCGACTTTTGATGATTACAAGAGATTCAAGAAACACAACCGTCCGCACCTGGGTTTGGATCCTGAACGCTAGAGTTAAAAGAACATAAGCGACGGATATGACCTATAAACTCTCTTAATTGTCTTATAGTTTATGAAATAAAACAATTTCTTAATAATTTCTTACTGTTGATAGACGATTTATTGAATTTTAACAAAATCACAATTACAAACTTTTTCGGTTAAACTGTTATTCACATACTCTAACGTAAATAAACGTTAGTGTCTTCCGGTGTGTGAGCCAATTTCTCCAAAAAATATTTGTTAGTCTGTCAGGAGGCTGTGCAAGGTGTTAAGAAATAGAATTTCTAAAAGACAGGCTCCCTAAGCTTAACATCAAGGCAGAAAAAATGCTGTTTTCTCTACAGAAATGCTCTTTAAATTTCAGCACTGTTGCAACTCCCTTTATAAAGGGTGTGCACACATATACAACCAAGGCATTGAAAGTTTTTTTTTAATTATTGTTCCAAAAAATGTTCCATTTGTTTTCTTTTTAATGTTGTTGATTAAAAGATTGTATTAAATGTGAAAAAAAATCTGAATGTGAAAAAAGGTCAAAATGCTATTGAAAAAATCAGTAATGTGAGGAAAGATTAATTGCGGGAGCCCCTTACCTCCCCATGTCATGCTGTATTTCTCACTCATTCTACTGGGAGTGGTGCCGTCGCTTCTGGATAAAGTCTGTCAGTGGTCATTCCAGACGGGTCAGGTATGACTGCTCTTCGGCACAAGAGACACGTGACTTGCGAGGATCCCGACAGTGTCGACTTTTTTTCAGAGCCCGGATAGCTCAGTCGGTAGAGCATCAGACTTTTAATCTGAGGGCCCAGGGTTCAACTCCCTGTTCAGGCGGTTGTACTGTTCTTAAGTCTATTGTGAATGTCATTCTAAGCAGTCTTTTATCTTTCACTCTTCTAGCTTTACTGTGGTTATTTTAAATGTCCATTGCTTGTATTTTCTTTAGTGTTTCATTTCACAAACCGAAAATGTTCAAGTAGATCATGTTACTACACTCCACATAGATAATCTAATTGAAATCACAGTAGAGTACAGGACACGCAGTGAGGAGCTCACACAGTGAGTACTCTTGAATACGACAAGAGGAAAGGCACACTGCACATCTGCAGAACATCACGTCCGAGTTCACAGCGACAGCAGAGGTTGGAAGCGAAGTAGTTTTTTATTACTCGCTCGCTGAACGATCTCTCAAGAAACCTCGGTTGAGATTTAACGGGTGTCTAATAATCACGTTCAAAAAGGTGACGATAAGTGTTGTTTTTAACTAGGTAGCCTTAATGGCAACACGGTGTGAGTAGATTTAAAGCAGCTGCAGACAGAGTACCCGTAATGGCAACACATTTCTGCTTTGAGTTCGGCTTTTCTTATTTCTTCTGCAGAACCAGTGGTATCGGAATATACTGATCCGCATAAGAAGGCTTTCGGGTTCTGATCATTTTTATTAAGCGCTGCTCTAAACTTTACATTTGCTCGGGCTAGTTTTCCCCATGAAAAAAGGACATATCCCTAATTACATGATTTCACTTTTCTTATCAACGAGTAGAAATAAAATATATACTTCATTATAAGTACCACAGGCAAGATGGCTGGTGGTCTAAGGCATTGCGTTCAGATCGCAGTTACCCCTGGAGACGTTTGTTAAAATCTCACTTCTAATAAAGAGGTCTTTCTCGTTAGAGTAGAAACGATAGAAGCCTTAAGCGGGAAAAAAATCACAACATCTCGCATTTCACGTGTTCAATGTTAACTGTCTCAGTGGTTGCCTCGGTGATTGATGGCTCTTCTCCCTCGCAGGGTGACGGCAAACTTCTTCAGAGAGGGAGTCTCCCACGCACGGCTTTTCTTTATCAAGAGCTGAGACAACAGAAACAGACTTCAAACTGACATGAATTACTTCTTGAGCGTTTATGATCGTCTTTAAAAGCTGAGAGCAGGTGAAAAAGTCTTTGGAAATGAGGAAATGACTGCTGACAGTAAACAGAGCTGACGCTCAGCTGCAGACAAGCGCTCCTCGTTAGTATAGTGCTGAGTACCCCCGCTTGTTGTGCGGGAGACTGGGGTACGTTTCTGTGACAGGGCGCTGGTTTAATTTTTTAATAACCTGACTTTACTTAAAAAGTGTGTACTGTATACTACGTTTCGGACTAGTTACTGCGGTAGAATATGGAGATCATCTCCAGCTTTGAGCTCAACTGCAACAAGAAGTCATGCTAAATGTAGTATTGTGAGTAGACATCGTGAGACAACAGAACGAGAGAGTAGAAGGCGGGAATATAAGGTGTAAGGGCGTGATCTGTGTAGTTAATAAAATAGTTAAAATAATATAAAAACGTCTCTTTATTAAGATACACAACATTTATGGCGACGAGAGATGAGTGCTTGACGGACTCAAAGCGAGCAGAACACTGCAGATTTTAGTTCTCTTGCTGGTAGAAACGAGCTTCTGAATTTTCGGACTTTTCGTTTAGCTTGCGCCATGGAAGATATGGCAACCGCGCCGAGAAGCTTTGCTTATGCCCAGCTTTTTCCACCGCTTCTACTGAACCTCGGAGCTGCAGGAGGAAGGGCTGACTTTAGAAAGAGCTCTTAAAGTCGCTAGAATTCATGAAGCAGCTCAAGCAGAATCAAGAATGCTTTCTGACCACAGTGACAAAGTGACACTGAACGGGGCGCTCGCTCAAACTTTACAAACAAAAGCCGAGCAGCAGGACGCAGTCATGCTAGAGATATAGAAGAACAGGGGACGGCTGACATTACATGTTACAGGTGCGGACTAACAACGCACAAAGCAGATGAATGCGGAGCGTGAACAGCAAAATGTCTACACTGTAAGAAAACAGGACATTATGCACACGTCTGCAGAACATCACGTCCGAGTTTAAGGACAGCAACATCAGAGATTGGAAGCTAGGGAGTTTCAGGTCTGTGGTTGTAATATAGGTTCTAGAAAGTCTGAATACCTTTGCAAGAAGTATTTCAGAATCCCAGTCAAATCCAGTACGAATGCCGCATAGATCTGCATTGTACAATTAGTATACTGTTTGTCCGTTGAATCAAACACGACTTATGAAGCATTTCTAAAACAGGAGAGATCGTTAGGGAATGCGTCTTCCTGTAAAAATAAAATGACTTCAAGGGCACTATAAGCAGAGGTGTGAAAGCCTGCTCTACTGAAGAACTATAGCCAGAGATGCCAAAGAGGTCGAGATTTCACCACGTGAGAGAAAGCATCTCAGAAAACGAAGTTGCGGTCGTTTCCACGCGTTATAAAACCACTAGGTCAAACAACAAGAGCTGAAGAGCCGCTGTTGAGAGTAACGCGGCCGAGCGCTCTAAGGAGCTGGCTTAAACCTCCAGTCTCTTCAGGAGCATCTGTTGGAGTCGCACTGCTACTGCGTATCTCCTTGTTAAGTATCCCTTTTATTGTTGTTGCTGCCTCCAGGCGATGTAAACCAGATTCAGAAAAAAAATAATTTGAACAACATTATTCCCCTGTTTGTTTGAAGGCGCGGTGGCCAAGTGGTAAGGCGTCGGTCTCGTAAACCAAAGTTCGTGGGTTCAAACCCCACCTGTGCCTGTTTCACTTGTCACTGCTTTCCTTTAGTTTCAAAGTCTTCAAAAACTCGCAATGTAGGAGTCTCAATAGTAAGAGAACGTAACTGTTGCCAGTGATTAGTATTCTTGCATATCCTGCCTTGTTTTTTAGTCGACAAAGCTTGTTTCTCTTCACACCCATCTTCCGAATGATCACCTCAGCATTGGGAAGGAACGTGCGCTTGGTACAGCCCCCCACTCCATGGTCTGATCACAAACAGATCGGGTGAGCTGTCAGTCCAGGTTGGAAGTAACGTTCGAAAGCACTAAAAATCTGACTTAGGAACGAGAAGACCGTGTTTTTTTAAAAGAGTAAACGATAAAATAATATACTGCCTGCAAGACTATGTCAAGTTCAAGTTCAAGTTTATTGTCATTATACTTATACACAGGTATATGGTATAACGAAATGCTATTTAGCTAGCTCTCGGACATAAGTAGTACAAAGAAAAAAACACAACAACACAACAACAATACAATTGTATTACAAAAGAAAGACAGAGACAACAGCCGATGTGCAAAAAACAACAACAGGCAGTGTGCAAAACAACAAAAAGGTAACAGGTTATGTGCAAAAACATGTATCAAAAGAATGAAATAAAGGGATAGAAATTATGGGGAGTGAGCTTTTGACATGTATGGTAGAGGTAGATTTTCAATGTGTGTTTGGGTTTTTGGTAAGAAAGAAGGCACTGTGAGGTTCAGATCATAGGTGAGAGTGAGAGAGGCTGGGAGTTTAATAGTTTGATAGTGCGGGGGTAAAAACTGTTTCTGAGTCTGGTAGTCCGGACCCGAATGCTCCGGTACCGTTTTCCATGTCATGCTAAACGCCACAAATTTTGTTCGTCCAGTCGTATCAATCGTCCTAAAGTTACGGAAAATCGGATGCAACTGGTGCAATCAGCACCCATTTCTTCAGGATAGTCGAGCGTTTTAAAACAGCAAATTCACAGATTCGTGTCTTTTAAGCTTTGTGTTTCGCTCTCCAAATAGAGGCACGGGTTCAAATCCCACTCCCGACAGTCAGGCGTTTTACCCTGTGTTTTTTACCTGCCTTTACACTGTTTCAGTCTTGTTGTGCTCGCTGACAATCACAGTACGAGGAAAACGGAGAAACTACTTAGCAAAAACATAACTGACAGAAAAAAGCTTCGTAAACACGTGAATGTGATTAGCAGCAGTAAGGTATGCATTCAAATGTTTAAGGCTGATTTATAAAAGCAGCAGAAGAAAGGTGCAGCCTTTGTGAGAATTCGCGGGTTTTTATGCTGCTTGGACTTCTTTCAAGCCTATGAAGTGACCCCCGTTTTATTTTCATTTTCAAACTTCAGAACCGAATAACAAAAAGGTTTCATGTGTGACAGCATTCCGTTGCAAATACCGTTTCCACGATGTATTCAGCGACGGGAATGAAATATTTTAGTGCTGGCTCAAATGCGAGGAATTTCCGAAAAGCCTGGAAAAGCAACGCTTGCAGTAAATGACAAATTTAAAGCGTATAGTCAGTATGAACAGAACAACGTAATGCTCTGTAAAAACGATCTGAAGCCGCAATTGCTCTTTTATCTCGGGCAGTTCATTCCGATACGATGTATCCGCAGAATAAATGAAATGCCGAACTCCAAACATGTTGTTGCCATTATTGTTACTCCTGCTGCTGTAGTTTTAAGCTTTAATCAGTGGGTATGTAATGTTGTAAAGGGGCTGGACTACTTTGTTCAGTCCAAATTCCATTATGTGAATTTATGCTTTTTTAATATAAGCATTAACAATACAATGCGTGCTCAAAAACCATTACTTATTAGCTTAAGAAGCGGCAGTGTTTTGACAAAGTGTGGTATTCGAACAGTAAATGCTGAAGTGTTTAATACTTGCTTGTGAGCAGATCTCCCTCTGTTTAGACAAACTCTTGTTTGGCCGATGATTTCAGATCAAAATCTGAATCAAGTGGAAAGAAAGCTGAATTACGCAAAGGTCATAGAAGGCACTGGGTATCACTGTTACGCCATCAGGTTCTGCTAGGAGGATTGGGGGGATCAAATTGACACAGAGGGACCCAATGTGGGGGCTGAACCCACAGTTCTGAGATTAAGAGATTCATGCTCTATTGACTGCGCCTGTATAACTCTTGTGCTACAGCAGTAATGTTTCTGGGTGTGGATGGACATGACATAATAGGCTGACAGCAGGAACACGTGGCCCACAGGCAGTGACAGTATCGCTATCACATTTGGCTGCAGTATATTGTGTTGAGAGCAGCAATAACTTTCCTGCAGAGATGGGAGTGCCTTTAATACAGCTCTTTCAATCGGACAGAGTAACAGGAACGGACCAAAAGTTTCTGCTGTGGATCCATCTCCACGTGGGGGAAAGAGACAGTAAAATAGCGATGAAGAAACAGAAAGAATTGTGCTCGCTGCAAAGTAGGAAAGAAAGAGGTGTTAGGACACGTAAAACAGCTTGGCGATAATTTGCAGCGACAGTTTTATGTTATTTAGTACACAGATTTCTCTTCATGTTCCTTAAGATGTGTAATTTGTATGGTGGTTGTATGAGAACAGTTTATTCTAAAGTCCTGTCAATTAACAGTGGAGAGCTACCTGGTGCACGTCTTCAAGAAGACTCTCTTTAAGGCGATTAGAAGTTTCTCGAACAAATCTGCGTCATATTTTTAAAATAGTTTAGCTAATGAGCAACGAGAGAAAAATGAATTCTCCCACCCTCCATTCGAAGATAAAACTCCATGTGCGAGTCGAAGTTTCCTTGAAGCTACAGATGTTCGTCATTATTGGACATCCCCGGTGATATTGACTAAGGAGCTCAATTCTTACGTGCTGTAGTTCAACGTGCGCAAAACACTCATATCCCCTGCAAATATCGGCAAGGTCAGTGATATTCTCAACAATTTGTGCCATTGCAATTCGTGCAATTCGTGCCATACTTTTTCGCAATGTATTCTGACAAGCCAAGATCAGAGGGTCATATTTGAAAAATGGTGCATTAAAATGTCTTGTACTTCAGGATTTTGATAGTCGATTACATTGTCTCTCACACCTCGGTGTCAGAATTGTGAGACGTTTTTATAATCAGGGGGGAGGGCCGTAGCAATAAGCAGAAAGCACAATCACCTTTTTCCCATTGCAAGTCCATGTTATGGTGAGTTTTTAAAATTGGTTTGCGATTTTCTAAAATATATTCCATACAAAAATATAATTTGGACAGTCGCTATTTATTTGGATATTCCCTTTCACTGAGGATGTCTACAGTATTCCAGCCGAATTAGTACTGATCGAAGAGAGCCATCTACAGGCGAAAGGCGACATAACATCACAGCAGCAGCATTTAAGGCGGAACGAAAAACGCGAATAAGATGCCAACTTCAGCCTTGTAGCAGACCCTGGGAGGCACGCTCAAAATAATCATCTTTCCCAGTACTTCAGAGTCATATTTAGAGCGCTTTACTGCAATTTTATGTGATTGATAGGAGATGTGAAGCCATCGAGCCTGTACTGCCATTTCTCATGCTTTCTCTCAGTGTCGGAGCTGCAATTGCTGTAAAGGAGGCGACTTGAAAATGAAACGTGTAATCACCTTACAGAGGGTCTTCACGACGGGGTGCGTCAGCAAGTTCTCCATTATTGTCAATTTACTGGACTTCTGAAGAAACCTAGCTACAACGAAAATACAAACTGCACAGTTTAAGGCACATGAAGAGAAATCAGTGTGCTGATTGACTCAAAAAATGTCGCTACAAATAATCTGCCAGGCTGATTTACTTGTTCGACCACCTCCCTCCGTCCCCCTTTGCTGTTAGCACAATTCTTTCAGTTTCTTTTCTTGTATTTTCCTTGCTATTTTAGTGTTCCCCATGTGGAGATGGATCCACAACCGAAACTGTTTTCACCCTGTGTTTCTGCAGCGTCAGTCTGTATGAGGAGCACAACTTGCTCAGCTCCAGTGGCGCAATCGGTCAGCGCGCGGTACTTATACAGCAGTGCATAGCGGAGTTATGCCGAGGTTGTGAGTTCAAGCCTCACCTGGAGCAGTGTCTTTAGCTACTCAAAGCAACTGTCGAGTTTAGATACTCTTAGGTATTTGATGGAGATAAACTAACATCAAATGAACAAATAAAGGCTTATTTTGAGTCACAATCAAAGAAGGCTCCACAGCTGAAACATTGTGTTTCCTTCTCTTTTCAGCATGGAATAAACCTTGACTTTTCCTTTGAAGCCCATGCATGCTGACGCAGCTCCCTACTAAAATTACACAGCTGTGTACCTCCAACTGACCTGTACACAAATATATGAGAGAGGTCTACTGAGATGAGAGGAGCACTGAAGACTTGAAAAAGCTCTCGCATTAGATTCTGTGTTTTTGTTGTTCCCCAGATTTGTTTTTAATGTTCTTTTTCTTTTGAAGGTGTTGCGTTTGGTTTTTTTTTTCATAGTTGTTAGACTACTACAGGGATTTACCTAGGTTCCTGGAAGACTTCTCGTTTTGTGTTTGTTGTGTTTTCGGGTTACAACAATTTTTTTTTCTATTGATAGGACCCCACGCATTACTATGGGAGTAGTTAACTTTAGTTCTTACATTGTACCTGAAATTACCACATAAACTACTACTCTGTTTCCCTTTTTTTAAAAGGCACAAGTGAAGTTTGTTTTTCCTTGCTGCTGATTGGTAGCTACAATGGGTCAATTGCAATAAACTTATATACAATAAACTCCGCTGAAATTTGTCAGCAGCTCTGTACTAAACCTGTTCTCGATTGCAACAAACCTAAAATAACAGCTGCTGCCCATTAGATGTTACTGCATTAGGAGTCTAGCTTAAACCACCTCTTCATAGGCTTCATAGGCTTAGTCCGCATCTCAGTAGCGGACTAAGCAGAACAATTGATCACATTAGAACTGTCTTGAATGTAATGGAAATAATGTACTCATTAAGTAACAAGCTTATGCACCACTTGCTTGAAAATTATTATTATATTTAACTAAAATTGCTTTCCAGACACCACAAATATTCACAATGAATGTTATCATTACACGTATTTATTAATAAAAGTGTTATTTATTAATAATTAAGTTCCATGTATATCTTTATTAGTAGCTGTATTACAAGTAATGCACATGCAGTCTTTATTATAGTTAGTTTTCAGTTATCCTGGGGAGGGAAGAGAATGGAAATTAAGGAAATAAAAATTTAAAGGGCTTTTAAGTCTTCAATGTGTTCTGTCATAGCTGTGTGTTGTCATATCTGGGTGTTAATTTAGTATATTTGTTGTATTATTTATTGTGATTTAACACTACACTTGTGTTTCTCAGGAGAAAGCAGTAATATTTTTTTTTATTTGAGGGTAAAGAAAATTGTATTGTACGGCCAAATGTAAGGTTACGTTAAGAAAGCATTATTGTTACCTTTTGCAACGTTATTTATTTAAGACGGTTCTTCGGAATAGTGTCCCTTACGTATCTGTGACTGTAGTCCAAGAATAACGGTGCTGAAATAGCCGGAATGTGCGGGAAGAAGATGGAGATGGAACAGGAGGCTTATTAAGTCGATAGAAAGGTTGTGTAGGACTGAACACACTACGGTTATGGTACTGGGTTTAAGAGCATTACGATCCTACAGTCTCCTGAGCCGTAATCAGGTGTCGCGCTGAAATTCACACATGAGGGAATTCAAACGAAAGAAATCACAGAAAAGATATCGCGCTTAAAAAGAAATCCAGAGTGGAGACGCTGGTGATAGAAAACAGAGCTTCATATGATGCATGAGATGCTTTACCTCTGAACTAAACTCGGCTCTTTAATTGTGTTAGGAAGAGTGAATAGTCAACAGTGTACATTTTAAAAATCAAAGCAAGACAATGAGACACGAAGAGAATTCGGAACACGAGCCTCTCCTTCATCGTTTAATGAGCTTTTGATGAACGCCTAAGTGAAAGACAAATTCACTATTTTCACTTTGTGATTAAAAAACACTTTTATCACACCTTAAGCACTCCTGATGGTGTCAAATAGTTCTATTTTCTACCCTCATCATTTGAGGATCCCCAGCTAAAATATATTTTTAAACTACAACAAAATTGCAATATTTTGAATACTATTTAAGTTTACATAGTCACATTCCCGGTGATATTGACTTAGGTGCTCAACTATTAACTTCTTGTAGTTTGACTTGTGCCAAAAGTTTGAAATCTCTGCAACTATCAGGATGCTTAAGGACATCCAAAGAAACCCCATCACATTTAGGGGAGACGGTGTTGAGATCGGATTAATTTGAAATGCATCTTGGGGGACTTTTGATTTACCAACGTTATGTTTAACTGAAGGATACACTGACTGATTGTGCCATAGAAACTAACGCACATCACCTTTTTTCTACATTCACAGGTTTTTGGCTAAAGACAAAAAAAAAGTTTTCTTTTCCTTGCCAGCTGGCAGTAATTCCTCTGCCCTGCAAAAAAGATGAGTATTTTATCTTTCGCAATTTGTATGGATTTTTTAAAAAACAAGTTGTTCCAAAAATTAAATGAACACTTCCATTAAATTTAATGTAGAAGCATGTTGCTGTCCATAATGATAGACTGTGTGGCAAGACAGACACCCCAGGGATTCAAACCCAGGATCTCCTGTTTACTAGGTAAGCACTTTAACCCACTAAGCCACAGCATTCTGTCATCCTAATGTTAATCCCGCATCAGCAGGGTCAGCTTGTCGGTACGCCCGTCTCCATTTGGTGGTTTGAGCTGACGTTACCATGACGTTGCCATTAAATGCAACCAAGAATACTCCAACCGGCGCGCCGCTACGCCTGCCGTCGGAGAACTAAGCCATGGCACTGGCATCAAATATCCCTTTTACAGCCACTTGTACACATCTCAATTGCTCTGAGACACCTGCATTCAGTGTGCGCTGAGCCTGCTCGCTGGGCAAGTGACGAGAAATGGCTTATGTCCAAGGAGCTCAATATGCTTTTTATGTTCAATGGGGTGTCCACTACAGCTAACACTGAAGCGCAGCACAGGCTCTGTGGTTTGACATCTCCCAAGGTAAATGTTGAAATTGTAGGTGGAAGAGGAAAATTACCCTTGAGTATGGGGAAAGAAGCCAACTCATGTCCGGAGGGGGTTAAAGTGTGTATGGAGGTTGCCTAGTGGTTAAGGCAATAACCTTTTAATACATTATACTCTGCACAAGTAGGTTCGAACCCCATCCTCCTCAAGGAAGGGCTTTGACACATTTTGACCTTTTTAAACTTGGTGTGCTTTCGTTTCGTTTCTTCGCTCCTGTACTACAGCAGTAATATTTATATAGGTGTATGATCATGGTAGGCTGACAGCAGGAACATGTGGCCCACAAGCAGTGACAATATCAGAGGTGTCTGCAGTGTGTTGCTTTGTGAGCAACGATAAAATAACTTGACATGGAAGCAGGTGTGCCTGCATTAATACAGCTCCATCGAGAGGAAAAAGTAACACAAGAATCGACTTAAATTCAACAGCACGTTTCTGCAGCTGAAAACGGAACCTACTCCACGTGATGATTGAGCTCACAACCTCGGTATAACTCCACTATAAAAGCACCACAACCTGACCAATTGCGCTACTGGAGCAGCACAGCAAAGTAGCACATTTTCCTCAGTGCACTCAAACAGTGCTTCTTCCCTAGCCTACCAGCTTCAAGACTTTTTTAAATCGATCAAAGATTCATTGGAAAAGGTTTGTCGATGGGTCAGGTGGGAATCACACCCGGATTCACTGCTTGCAAGGCAGCTATGTTCATCATTATACCCAGGACTGGCGCCAGGGGAATGATCTGTAGGGGGGGGGGTCTGAAATCCTGAGGGGGGCAGTGATATTTCGGTTTAAACGGAGCCATTGCAACCATCCAAGTGAATTCTCGCAAGCATGCCACTGATTAGTATTTCATGTTAGAAGATAACGACAAGCAATCTGGTATTTAGTGATGAAGAACAGTTCCACGTTCATCAGAACTCACGTGATTATTTTTGCCTGGGGCATCAACCATATGTGTTCATTTTTGCAACAACATCAACGGTAACGAGGTTCTGAATCATTAAGAAATCATTGTAAAACCAACAGAAAGTACAAACTTCTATAACTACAGTCCTAGTTATATAACGATTGTAAGTATGAGGATAAACTACTGCAAGGCATTGGTCCACCTGAGAAAATAAGGTCATAATAATGTTGACACCCCAAAACATAGACACTATGTAACGTGCTGTTCCTGGACGGATAGCCCTCCTGCACATCAAACAGTCTGATGTAGTAACTGTGAATTCGGGGTTAGTGTAGTTATCTGACCATTGACAAAGTACAACTATTTTTTACGGCTCAAGTTAAGTAAGTGAAAGTGTTCAAAAACTTTTTATCCAAACATTTTATCCAAAACTGAGGGGGGTGGGACTGTTCAGTTGAGGGGGCGATTTTGGCATGCTAGTAACATTTTCACAAAACGTCCAAGAGTTACGAAAACACTTACTTTGTGTATAAAGTACATTGGTACACACTGTAAGTTCAGAATGTGAGAAATACTGCTCAATATGGGATCCTGTCCAGGAATATCAGGGCTGTAAGGGGGTCAGATCTGTAGATGTAGTAAACACATTAGTGGAGACAGTGTGTCTGCTCTCTGTGTGAGAGCCGGACAGGAAGAATAATCTGTGGACTGGGAAGAAGAGACCCTCGTTGGAAGAGCGGCGCTTCTCACAGGAGAGAATGAAAAAAAATCTTTTTCAGGGACGCTGATTTTTCTCCTTGGGGGAATTAAAAGCACTTATAGGGAGTGATCTCGTGGTGCAACGGTAGTGCATCTGAAAACACATCAAAAGGTTGTGTGTTCAAATCATGTCGAGATCGGCTGATGCATGTTCAGGTTCAGCTGGTGTCGATCCCAGAAATTAGACCATGCAGTTTGGTTTTATCTGTACACCACATAGATAATCTAAATGAAATAACAGAGCAGTACAGGACACGCATTCAGGAAATTACACAGCAAGTCATTTTGAACATGACAAGAGAAAAGGCACACTGCACATCCGTGAAACATCACGTCCGACTTTAGAGACAGTTACAGATGCAGCCATTCAAAGTGCGCGTTACAGATACGTACCGCAGGTGGCGTCGCGCATTGTGACGCAAGATGACGCGCGGTACCGTGGTATGTGATTGGTTGACCGACAGGGGCACTCGTGGTCCGTTGGTCTGTCGTAGAAAGACTTACAGTAAACGTCTTTGCTGTGCCCGTTGTAGATATTGAATTTTACCACTGAAGGGAAATCTTAGTAGCTGAGCATAAAAAGAATAGGAGCATACTGTAACGCGTGTGAAGGCCATAAACGATATTAATTTTGGAACATAAACATACAGTATATGGCTGGTCTTGGTACTTTAAAGAAAAAATACACACCAGTATTCCATTTCTCCCTAAACATTTTAAGCATCATAGTCTTTAACTAAAGAGATACCGGAGTCAACAAGCATACTTTTAGAATTTGATTAAAAGGGAATATAATATGGAATCGCGTATCTAACGAAATTAATAACGATATAATTATATTCATGTACCGCAACACAAGAATAGTACACGCTGTACATTGTCTGTCGATAATGTTTCTGTAGTGCTTTTTCAGCACTCTGCATGTGACTGGGTTAGGTTCCTGACTCCCATGTCACACGGTCTGTGATCGAATCCCATGGAACTATGACTTTATTTTTTAACAAACATTTCTTTGAAAAAATGAAACGTTTCCCTTGGTCAGAGATTAAATAAAACCTCACTCGCACCAAACAAATTTATATTTCTACATATCACAACATGATCGGATTTAAGTCTTTTTAATAACAATGAATAGTCACCTATGCGTTACAAAATAAACATTTATATTGATTTGAATCGCGTTTTGATTTAAATCGTAAACGCGTGTTTAAATATATGTGTTTAAAGGCGATATATAAAAGCGCTGATTCTTATGGAATGTGTTCCGCTGGGGATTCAAAAATTTTTTTTTTTAATCGCGTATCTAAGGAAAATAGCAGTATAACTTTGTTCATGCACATCATTATACAGTATCTCATTTTGTATTTCTATAAAAAAAATCGTTTTCCCAAGCCAATATTGTTGTTATTGTTTTTATCCTGTAAAGCGCTTTGAGGAGCGAAACTTTCTCACCACTTAGATTACTTTTTGAAACCATCCTTACACAAAGCAGAAACTGATTGTATTTTCCGATGACATACTGTACAAGTGCAAAGATTACAGATTTTAATCGTCTTTTTTCTGAACCAGGGAAAATCTGATCATGTTTCTCTATAACAATAATAAAAAACTTTATTTTACATATCACCTTCAAAAGTGGCATCTCAAAACAATACAGTAGATGTAAACCACAGATTACAAGGTAAATACCCTTAATCGTTTATTAAATTTAATCGTCTTTTTTCTGAACTGGTTTCACAGCGAAAGACACCTCCCCCCCCCCTCAAAAACCCAGTAAGTACAGTGCTAGTTAAGAAAGGCTAGGCTCCTCAATGAAATCGCTTTAACATGCTAATACGTTGGTGTAACAGTCCGGGCGTGGCAAGCTTCTAATTTCAACCCGACCACGGCGAAAGGAACCCTTCTTTCATTTGAAGACAATGAACATATTTTAGCCCTGAATGAATTAATAGCAAACATGGTTTACATAAAAGACATTTTTCCAAGAAAGTTTAGCCTTTGTCACTAATGAAACCACTAAATAAAGACATAAATATAAAACTCTTAAGAGTTTTAAAATACATGACTTTGCTAAAATTTATTTGAAAATAAAAACTATTACAAACGCCAGGGAAGAGAGAGAACAGGGGAGGGATGTTGGTTTTGCATAAGGGGCGGGGCTATGGAAATGAGGTCTGTTTGGGAATGTGGAGTTACATGTTCTGGCTGTTTGTGAATTATCGTTGTTGAGTATGGTGTGTTGAGGTATTGATTTTGTGTAATGCTTTATGTTGAAAATTGAGGTGGATTTTGTTTATGATAAAGAGGATAAACTGGGATGGGAGGAGGGTTTGGTTTTGCATAAGGGGCGGGATTATGATAATTGGAGGAATTTGCGAGAGTATAATGGTTTGATATATTTGATTTTGTATTGTGGTTGTTATCTATGTTTTTGGTTGGTATTATGTTTATATGGTTGTTTTTGTTGGTTGTTTGTTATTATGGTTATTAATAATACGATCTATAGTTGAAATCTGAGCCTAAATAAAAAGAAAAAGCAAGTGATTAGGTTTATGAGCAATCTAATTACTTATTCGTTTAAAACGCTATATAAAATAAAGTTTATTATTAATTTGCTGGACAGAGCGGTGAACATTATTATGCATAAGACAAAGATAACGATCCTGATCAGTTTAGAAATCTGTGTACGCTGTAAGGTTTTTACTTCTTAAACTTTTAAAATACACGTTTCAAATAGAAAGAAATCCTCTTCCTGGTACAGTCGCATGAAGAGAGAGGTGAAACAGCCCTACACAGCCCTGTCGCAGTACACGAATATAATCATATCGTTATTAAATTCTTTAGATACGCGATTCCATATTATATTAGCAGAAAAGCTTAAAACTACCACTTTTTCACACGCTATTTCACATGTTAGTTAAATACTTCGATGCTTAAAATGTTTAGGGAGAAATGGAATACCGGTGTGTATTTTTCCTTTAAAGTACCGATTCCTGGAATCTGACTGGCTGACACCCTTCTGAAGTGGTTCCATAAGATCTGGTATACGGAAAAGAAAGCGTTGATAAAAAACCCTGGATTCCCATGTATCTCAGAGAGCGAGTGATCAGAAAAAGGAACAGCTGTTACACCCAGGTTTTACGCTCTCTCTCTGTTGAATGAATAAAAGCATTTTATTAAAAACGCGTTTGCGGTTGTCTGGGTATTTACCTTGTAATCTGTGGTTTACATCTAATGTATTGTTTTGAGATGCCACTTTTATAGGTGATATGTAAAATAAAGTTTTTTATTATTGTTATAGAGAAACATGATCAGATTTTCCCTGGTTCAGAAAAAAGACGATTAAAATCTGTAATCTTTCCACTTGTATGTCATCGGACATTAACAAGTACAACCCCCCCTCTCTGCAGGAGTGCTGGCTGTGACGAATTAAACCGGTTTCACAGGTATTTTCAAAGTAGGAAGTACAGTGTTAACTAGTAGCTAGGCTCCTCAATGAAATCGCTTTAACATGCGTTGGTGTAACAGTCCGGGCGTGGCAAGCTTCCAATGTCAACTCGACTCGATTGGAAGACAATGAATGTATTTTAGCCCTAAATGAATTAATAGCAAACATGGTTTACATAAAAGACATTTTTCCAAGAAAGTTTATAATAATACGATCTATAGTTGAAATCTGAGCCTAAATATAAAGGAAAAGCATTTTCAGAGAGCAATCACGCTGTGTTTATGTAGAAAAAGCGATTAGGTTTATGAGCAATCTAATTACCTATTCGCTTAAAACGCTATATAAAATAAAGTTTATTAAAGGTGAATGATAAGTGTCGCAGTTTAAATAATTTTCGTAGTAGGGCTTGGACAGATTCCAAGTGCATTTTTGCAATTTACGTTGCATTGTCCAATGTGCTGTTGTAATACAGTTTAGAATACAGTAAGTCTAAACTGTATCAGCTTTATTTATGGGTTGCAATTTAGAAAAAGTCAAAAAACGCACTCAAAATGCAATTTAGAGCTTTCTGGCAAGAGGAGACACCCAAATTATAATGTAACATGCCACTGTTTGTGCATGAACAAAGTTATACTGCAATTTTCCTTAGATACGCGATTAAAAAAAATACATTTTTTGAATCCCCGGCGGAACACATTCCATAAGAATCAGCGCTTTTATACAGTATATCGCCTTTAAACACATATATTTAAACACGCGTTTACGATTTAAATCAAAACGCGATTCAAATCAATATAAATGTTTATTTTGTAACGCATAGGTGACTATTCATTGTTATTAAAAAGACATAAATTTGATCATGTTGTGATATTTAGAAATATAAATTTGTTTGGTGCGAGTGAGGTTTTATTCAATCTCTGACCAAGGGAAACGTTTCATT
>NW_028296855.1:10000-11393 GCF_055471065.1 Atractosteus spatula | reverse complement strand
GCCTGCCCTGGGGCAGGCCGGGGTGCCGAGGGCTCAGCCCGCACACCTGCGGGGCTGGCCGCCCTCTGTCAGGCTCCCCCGCCTGCCCTGGGACAGGCCGGGGTGCCGAGGGCGCCCCCCGCACACCTGCGGGGCTGGCCGCCCTCTGTCAGGCTCCCCCGCCTGCCCTGGGACAGGCCGGGGTGCCGAGGGCGCCCCCCGCACAGCTGCGGGGCTGGCCGCCCTCTGACAGGCTCCCTGCGTGCCTGGGGAGAGGCCACCCCTGTTTCGGCCTCTCCCTCGTACCCGGGACCACGCCACCGCTGACTCGGCCTGCCCACGTGCCTGGGACAAAGCCACCCGAGTTTCGGTCCTGCCACATACCCGGGACCACACCACTCCAGAATCGGTCCTCCCACATACCCGGGACCACACCACTCGACTTTCGGTACTCCCACATACCCGGAGATACGCCACCGCAACTTCCGTACCCGGTGCCTGCAAGGGAGCGAACCTGGAATCCAAGCCCAGCTTGTGGAGCTCTGCCTGGGCTTGAGCGGGGTGGATTCATCCCCTTAAAAGCTCCATGAAAACGAAAAAGTCTTTTTTTCACCCCGGGAGCGCTCTCAGGCGGTTGCATGCCTCCTGCTAGGCCTGGGCCAAGCCTCCAGGCTTGTGAAAAGGGGAAAAGCACCACAGCAGCGGCGTCTGAGGCACCCGGCTCCCGGTTCGACCGCGAGCAGTGCTTTCGGTTCAGACAGGGGGATCCAAGCCTCCCTGCCCGGGAAATATGTCCCCCGCCTGGGGATGGACTCCGGCCATGCCCCCTGCTGCAGACTTAAGCCCCCTTCCGATTATTTAGACCCATTCAGCGCCGTCCAGCGGGCCGGCCACCTGGTCACCCCCGACAGATTCGGGACGCCTGGTCACCCGGGGGACTTAGTCTTTTTTACGATCGGCTTTAAAGGGGCCTGGTCACCCGGGGGACTTAGTCTTTTTTACGATCGGCTTTATAGGGGCCTGGTCACCCGGGGGACTTAGTCTTTTTTACGATCGGCTTTATAGGGGCCTGGTCACCCGGGGGACTTAGTCTTTTTTACGACCGGCTTTATAGGGGCCTGGTCACCCGGGGGACTTAGTCTTTTTTACGACCGGCTTTATAGGGGCCTGGTCACCCGGGGGACTTAGTCTTTTTTACGATCGGCTTTATAGGGGCCTGGTCACCCGGGGGACTTAGTCTTTTTTACGATCGGCTTTATAGGGGCCTGGTCACCCGGGGGACTTAGTCTTTTTTACGATCGGCTTTTCGGAGGCCTGGTCACCCGGGGGACTTAGTCTTTTTTACGATCGGCTTTATAGGGGCCTGGTCACCCGGGGGACTTAGTCTTTTTTACGATCGGCTTTAAAGGGGCCT
>NW_028296854.1:0-14195 GCF_055471065.1 Atractosteus spatula | reverse complement strand
ATCTAGAATGTTCTAGAGCAATGTTACACTTGGCCATCTGTATATAGCCATTTGATCAATGAGCCCCAAGAAGTTAGCTCTGCTTACACCCAAAACTATCAACCCCCACCTCCCCCAAGAAAGGTAGGGAGGCTTTAATAACCCCAGTGACAGAGCACACAGAAACAGAAGAAACAGGAATAACCAATTTGTACCACAGCACCCAGGAGAGGGTTTGGACACCAGGGACTCTCTACAGTGAGCAAGGGAGGAAGGCTTTAGCATTGTCTTCCTCCCCTCTCCACTCAAAAAATTGACTCAGAGACAAATGGGGGGGGCATATTAAAAACCAGACTCAGCCAGGACTGAGGAGGATCCCTAAGACTACACAGAGTGTCTTTGCTATGACAGAAGCAGGCACACCAGGTCTCCAACTGGGACTGGGTTTGGGAGAATATTTGCAGCTGGACTTTTCCTTTGGAACTCTGGTTTTGGTAACTGGGCTCAAATGGGGCTCTTGAGCTGGTCTGCAATGTGTTCTGTGAGTAAGTAAGTACCTCTAGTGGATAAGTTGTCATATGTGTTCTGTGGATTAGGCTATAATAGATACTGGAATTGCAAAGTACTGTAATAAAAATGGAAATTATGTAGGATGACTGTCTTGTCTGGTCTGTGGATGCACTGGTGGTTCTGGAAGATAAAAAGAACTTGTTGCTGGGGGAAAAGGTCTTTAGAATTGCTAGGTGGTATAATCAGCTACAAAACTACCTTTTAAAAGCAGTCCCTGCATTTAAGGGTCACGGTTCCTGACATATCTTTTTATAGATAACTAAGAAGAGTTACCCTAGGGTGTTTAGAGGGCTAAATCAGTTCATAACATTCTTTTTTTTTTCTTCTGCACAAACGAGTTGATTCTCTGCATCTGGGCTAAGGATCTAAGTCTGTTTAGAGGTTTAGATTAGGAAGGCATATTCTCACGCAAGACATTTTAAGACAACAAAAGAAAAGTACAGTACGTATATTCCCATAAAATACAGAAAGGGTTAACAATAAATTATTATACCACGATTTCAGAAATAGAACACATAGCTGGAATTTTAAAATCACGTTCCATTTATTTTACCTTCTAGAGCTTTTAAAACAGTATTAGAAATATTACTACGTTTTTACTGTTTTACTAAACCTTACATTTTAAAGCTAAACTAATGCTGATTTTTTTTTACAATTCACTACCTAAAAGTTGAAATATATAAACGTATGGATAGTACACTCACAGCTCCAGATCCCGGTTTCTTTCTCTCCATTTTTATCCCTGATCTCGTTCCATTAATCCATTAATCAATTAATCTATTTTGAGAAAACAATTCCGTCGTGTTCGTGAGCGTTTCAACTTTATTTTGTATAATACGGACTTGAGCATAAACCACCGTATAACCAAAATGTTGTCTATTATTACGTCAGATCTGCAAAGCAGTTGCCTTATCTGACGTATCCAGCGTGTACAAGTTAAGTAAAGACGTCATTAAAAGCTGCCGCAGGGAAGCTACAGTATTCGTCCCTGTACGGACTTGTTTTTTATATATATATATTTATAATTAGGTTTTCATTAGAAAATCCAGACAAAAGGGCGATGTCCGATTTAATGTTTAATTTGAATGTCGCCATTCTAACTCAAAGCCTTCACGGTATCAAACCTGTGTGGTCGCACGTCCCAAACAGTCTGGCTCTGCCAGTGGAGCCTGGAGACCCCAAAAATATAACACACGTTTTGCCTTTTAATAAATTACACCTCTAATAATAATAATAATACAAAGTAATAAACACCTTGTTTGAAAAGCGCGGACTGATTAGTAATTTGTACAGAGCAACATAACAAGACAGTGGCCACAGTACATACGGAAATCTCCAACTATACTATATTTAAAAACTGTATCTTTTTTCTGTATATCAAGACCTAGTTTTCAGTGACTACCGCGATACGCCCTTCAATTCCTTACTTTGTTATAGAAAGCAAGTGGCGCTGCTGAAGAAAATATCCTAAAAATAACTACTTTTTGTAGTGTCCGTAATGTGACGAGGGGTCCGGTTCACCTTCAGACTTAATTTCTTATATTAGTATATTGTATATACAGTAGGTTTTACAGTCTGATAAAACCCTTTTTTTCGAAGCGTTTTATAACGCTACTCTTGCACTCTGCTGTCTCCTCGTTCCTTTCAGTCGGGCTTCACCGGTGAAATAAGGATGAAAACATCCTCTCTCTGCCCAGTCTTGCTTTTTGGCGGTTGATGTGTCTTTTCTAGATATGTCTAAAACGGCACCTAATCTGCAGGAAGAAGCTGTTAAATTGGTAAACTGGTATCTGTAGCTGGGTAGCTGCAGAAAGGGATTGAAAACGCACCGACAGAAACTTTTTAAAAACAAATCTGGGCGCGACGGTAGGATGACGTCACAACGGAACGGCCATTTCACGAGGTTCCTAACTCCTCAGCCTCGAGATGTGTTCTGGTTGTTTTCGGTTCGGCTGAAGGTATTTGTACCGTAGCAATGCCGTGCTTTAAATTTCATACTTGGTTATTTAAGATCCCTGTTTATAAGAATAGGTGTGTTAACCCCTCTGTATTCTGGCTAGATTTCACTCTGGAATTCTTAATCTGGCCTTCCTAAAGTTTTTCCTTAAAACAATTGGTGAAGACATTTCTCACTTTTCAACCACTTTTCATCTGTAGCTCTGAGGAACTGCTGGTATAGTGGTGGACAATGCGTGATGGACTTTGGGATCCTTTGGGGTGGAAAAGAAGTGTAGAAATGCAATTTTAATTATGGTCAATTATGGCATTGCAGCCATTTATAGTTATACAGGTCTTGTCCTCAATATTCTCAGTCACAGCATGACACATGGAATATTATCCATCCATTGTCTAATCACTTGATCCAATTCAATGCTGTGGAGAAGGGCTCTGCAATTACCAGAGGTCAGTTTCTTCATTTCTGTTGCAGTGTGAGAGCAAAGAAAATTACAGTCATCAACAATTATACTGCTTATCTGTTAAGTTGCAAGAGGATTATCCTTTCTTTTGGACAGAATATGCATTCGGATTTGTGACCAAGATTACATAATACAAATGCCAAAGCTTGGAACGTCTGAAAAAGACTCAGTGGATGACAGAGGGATCAAATTAGCTAACTGAATGTGTGTTCACTGATTGATCTGCAGAGTCGCGCCGTCAGGCTGGGTGCAATAAGATGTGGATACAGTCCTTCAAATTCACACCCCTAGTAAAAAAAAAGAGCATACAATCCATTTTATCCAGCAGCCATATCACTCTACAACTCACAACTGGCAACCTACTGAAGCTAAGCAGGGACACTATATTGTAAACAGGCGCCATCCTTCGGATGAAACGTAAAACTGAGGTCCTGACTCTCTGTGGTCATTAAAAATCCCAGGGCATTTCTCGAAAAGAGTAGGGGTGTAACCCCGGTGTCCTGGCCAAATTTCCCATTGGCCCTTACCAATCATGGCCTCCTAATAACCCCCATCTATGAATTGGCTTCATTACTCTGCTCTCCTCCCCACTGATAGCTGGTGTGTGGTGAGTGTTCTGGCGCACTATGGCTGCTGTCGCATCATCCAGGTGGGGCTGCACATTGGTGGTGCTGGAGGGGAGTCCCCATTACCTGTAAAGCGCTTTGAGTGGAGTGTCCAGAAGAGCGCTATATAAGTGTAAGCAATTATTATTATTATTATTTTAATACCCTGAATGTATGAAATGAGCACATGCTTGTTTTTAGCCTAGTCTTACTGACAATCACATTGCTGGTCTGATCACCTGCAGGATACGAGAACTCCGTTTCTATAATATTTTGTCTTTGAAGAACTGGCATCTGATTCATTTCCAGTAGTCTCTCTCATTACTTGACTGTCTGTTGGGAACTGTTAGTCCTGCTTGTGTTTATTCTGCAGTCTGGTGAACAACAGGTCGTGAAATTAAGATCTATTTGATTAATTGTCTTTTATCCACCCTTTATCAGAAGGCTACTTATTCCTGTTTAAGGGTTTGCTGACCAGGAGTCTATCCCAGAATCCCAGAGGTGTAACTCGGCATTAGTAGTATACTTGTCCCCTTGTAGGGTACATACACAAACACACAGGGCGATGTAGACATTCCAGTGAACCGAACAAGCATGTGTTGAAGATGGAAGATGGAGGGAATCACCCAAAGGAAGATTATGTGAAAGCAGGGAGAAGACACAAACCCCCTACATAAGGTGCACACGTCTGGAATCAAATTCAATGACCCCCAAACACGTTCACCAATTTTATTTCTAAAAAGATAACTTTCTGCATTATGATAAATGATGAATGCACCCTCGTGTTTATTAAAATTTAATTCTAAATGATTTTTAAAAATTGTGTTATTTTTATGTAAGAACTATTTCAATCAAACGCACTAGAAAAAGAAAAACAATATTTTAGGAAATGCAAGATGGTTGAAAAGCCTGGAATGCAAGTGTAATCCTCACTTAAGGGGAGCCGGGATTTAGAACTGGCTATAGTTGCTCACGGACGTCGCGTTGTCTTTATGAACTACAACTCCCATAACGCACTGCTCAAGTTTACGTCACAGTCCCTATTCTGCCTGGCTGTGGTGACCTCTAGCGGGGCCCTCTCAGTTCTGGCAGCTTTACCGTTGATCGTGTGCACTCACCGGCGCGCGCAAGAGGAACTCACACACGGCTCCCTTTTTTAAAGTTTATTTTCTAAAAAAATAGAAAAAAACACGGGAGGGTTTCCAGAGATATGTACAAGTCAGGTTTACAGCAGGCTGGAAGCGAGAGTCAGACTCCTACCCTCATACATGTTGTTTTCCCCTGTTTAAGACGTTTACTATAACACCATTTAAACGCGACACAACATAACAACTCAACTCACTAAGAACTTAACTCACAACACACAGACAGTTTTCATCTAGCGACTTCACACAGTTAGCTAACGAAGTTCAATTTCGTCTCTGATAACCCGCAGAGCCCGAATACACTTTTGATACTCCTAAAACAAATATAAACGCGTAAACCTTAAACCGAAACTATGACATCAGTAAACATAAATTTACAGACCTTTTAAAAAAGCCTTATTACTTCAGATCTTACCTAAAAGATTAGAAAGAGCCATGGGAGAGTTTCCAGAGATACGTACAAGTCAGGCGTACAGCAGGCTGGTAGCGAGGGTCTACCAGCCTGCACGAGGCGCTGTTCCCGATTCCCGGGCCCAGCTGCTCATCACCTGGTTGCACAAGCTTTGACTTTTCATTTTCATTACTATATTTTCACGTTGTGTTTTTCATACCACTACCGAAAAAAAAACATATTTTAGAGGAAGATGTCAGCTTGATTAAAAAAATATTACTCCTTAAGCCTAGTTCCTTACTGTGCTAATTCTGCCACCTACTGGACAAGGTAATAAATAAAACAAGGAGAAAATCATAGAATATAACACCCACATTACAGGCCAGCCAAGTAAAGGGTGTAAGATGACCAGGGGAAGGGTCATTCATAACAGGTATTTTCGGAATAACCTACTTAAAATACTAGATATGGACCTAAGCAAAATGGCTGCCAAAAAGAACCAGCTGACCCGTATATGGAAAGGGTCTACCCTGAGAAACAATGAGACACAGCTGAGCCGCATCAGGAACCGAAATATAAGTGGCCCGGAGGCAGTGGACAGGGTGGAAACCGATCAGGTGAGAGCGGAGAGCGGTTTATGTTAAAGATCGGACTAAGGAATAACGGACTACTGAAAGGAGAAAAGGTTTATGGTTTTTGGATTGCGGATAGTGGATAAGGATACATCGCGGATTGGCTTTATTACGGATTTTTGTAACTCGGATCGGAACAGGATTAAGAGAGCGGATTACGGACTGGATTTGGAAGATAATTGGAGGAAGAAACGCCACGAAACTCAGGAAAGAAAAGTGTGGTGTGAGTACTTCTCTCATTTACATAACCTTTCCCCCGGAGGCACCACAAGGGATATCTGAAGGACTGGAAAGAAGTGCACTGATTGTCACATTATCTAAGGTTGTCTTTTAAAATGTACTTGTATTCCATTAACAGCATCTATTGCATTGCCTGAGAAAATCAGAAATTACTGTATGTAATCTGTTCGAATTGGGTTTCTATGAAAAAGACTTGTGAAGAAACCCAGCTGGGACTCAAAACCCTTGGTATCTTGTCAGAAGAAGAGAATGCAATGTGCCCCAAGCAGTATGATTTTCAAAACACAGAGAGAGGTAAGAAGGGAAAGCAAATGAAAGAAAAGTCCAGAATAGGCTGTAGGCTGTAGAAAAAATGAGAATAGAATATGACATATTCCAAGGAGAAGTCGAAACAAAATAAGACCTTAAAAAGAAATCAGCCTATCACTGTTTGCTGGGAGAATGGATGAATCCTGTCTAATGCTCAGCTGACACCCTGTTAAAAGCAATAAAAGACAATGTTAGTCCTCCGTGGTTAACCTACATTTATGCTGTTGCTTTAAAACAGATAACAATGGAAGAACTGAATGACATGGCGGAGAATATAGTGGCGTGGGTGGCAGTGTCCATTATCAGAGTGCTGCTCCCAGCCATCTCCCTGTACAATGAAAAGAGGAGCCGGAGAAGAGTCTCTTAATCACCTGCTGCAGATCTAATAACCTTGCCTCTGAATTGTGGATGGTGTTCTTGAATGTGTCAACTCTCCCTTGTCAGCAAATACGAAAGAATTCCCACCCCAAAGACTGTGCGTCTTAATCAATCTGCAGACTCGGAGACTGACAGTGAGATTTTACAGGTTGTCTCTAAAAGCTTGAACCACTTTCACTGTATGTACTGAGTCAGTGTCAGTCTACGGTCTCCATATTAAATGAGATGTAAAGTCTCAAATTGCACTTAATGAGCATGTTTTCTTTAGTGTTTCAATGAGACTTTTGGGCAGCAGAATGTACTGTATGTGGTGTTTTTTGCAATGGAATGCACAGCAGCACTGTTTCAGAAGGATATACAGTACAAAAGGTAAAATGTAATATTGTGGTAAAATAGTTGATAGCTGAATGGATATGATTTAAAATTACAGTGGTTTCCAGTAGTAAAATTAGTGTTAAAAGGAAAGAATTCTCTAAAGGTTATGAAGGTTTTAATCCATCCATTTTCTAACTGCTTTATCCAACACAGTGGAGCCAGAAGCAGGATTCACTCACACCAGGGACAATTTTCACAAAAGCCAATTAGCTGAAGACAACCCAAGCAAACACATGTAGAACATGCAAACCCCAGGTCTGAGGACGAACTCATGGCCCCAGTGCTCTGAGCCATACACATACCAATAGAAAGTCTTATACTACTGTTTGTGCAACAGTACATGAGTATAGTTATTAATTTATTTAGATACGTGAATCCATATTATATTCCCTATTAATCAAATTCTGAAAGTATGCTTTTGTTTACTCCGATAGCGAGCGTATTCGCAGAAAAGGTTAAAATATCACTTTTCTCACAAAGTATATAAACAATATGGTCAGAAGGAGCACGTAAAAACGTTTCCGAAATAACCACATGTAAGACTTTGATGCTTAAAATGTTTAGGGAGAAATGGAATACTGGTGTGTATTTTTTCTTTAAACTACCAATACCAGCAATATACACTTTACATAATGTTTATGTTACTAAATTAATATCGTTTATGACCTATAACCAGATGCATTATGCTCCTATTTTTTTTATGCTCAGCTACTAAAATTTCCCTTTAGTGGTAAAATTCCATGTAAATATTCAATACTAAGCGGATTAAAACGTGCACAGTAAAGAGATGAAATGATTCAATCTTTTCACTACCGACCAATGCCCCACGAGTGCCCCTGTCGGTCATTTTGGCCAGCCAATCACGTACCGCGGTACGGCGCGGGGGCTTGTGCATAGTTGCGTGCGGTATGGGGTTTGTACCGCGAACTTTGAATGGCTGCATCTGTATTCAATTAGTTTTTCATTTTGAAATGTAAAATTGTTACTTTGAAATTAAGACTATGTCTCCGATTGATTTATTCTGATTTTCCAGCCTCACGATGACCCACTTTAATGGCATTAACACTTCTTTGGTCCTCATGTTGAGAGACAGCAGGAACAGACTCGATGCAAATGCTACATCTAGAACCAGCTCTAGACCTTTTGTTAGCTCTCTTGCGCATGAACTAATGATGCAAATACACACAGCTGGCCAAGAAACAGAGCAGCCAAATGTCCAAATACTTTTGGTCCCCTAAAATGGGAGGACTATGTATAAAAAGGGCTGTGATTCCTATATGGTTCACCCAATATAGACGTAAATATCCTCGAATTAAAGCTGACATCCTGCACTTTAACCTCATATCCATTGTTTCATTTCAAACCCAATGTGCTGGAGTACAGAGCCAAAACAAGAAAAATTGTCACTGTCCAAATACTTACGGACTGTATTATATATAAAATAAATGTACAGTGAGTTATCTAAATTAAGCAGGTAGATAACTGTGTGAATAAAAGATGACTTAGTTCTATTGGTCTAGAATCTGGGCCATCTAAATCAACATCCAGATGGAAGGAAGTGAAATTCACTGTTCAAGGGGTGGTCATGACAATCAATGATTATATTGGCCTTTAGCGCTATTTGCTTGATGTAGTTGTCTGAAAGCTGTAGTTGTACACCAATAATTTTGTTAGCTAGCTTCACAATCCTGCTCAGTTTGGTTTTATTACACCTGTATGAATGAATGTTAAGACGGATTCAAAGAAAGTTCTAAAGAACAAAGTCATTGTTGTAGTACATGCATTAAAAGAGCAGATTTTTCTTAGGAGGAACTATCACTGTTGTTTCTTTTTACATATGGAATCTGTGTTTTCCTCAAAGGTTAGTTTGTAATTAACAACAGTGCCAAGATATTTGTAACTGTTGACAACTTCAATTTCTTGCTCTTCAATAACTGTTGGTTTTGCAGCTGGTGGTTGCTTTCTCTAATCAATGATCATGTCTTTGGTTTTTGACACACTATGCTGAAGGAAGGAGCTGTTACACCAATCAACAAAATAACCCACGACAGGCCAATGATCAGTGTCTGTGTCTTGGAGGAGACTGAAATTGACAAGTCATCAGCAAACCTAATGATGTGCCTGTCCACTAAAGGGCTTCTACAGCTGTCTGTATACAGAATGTTCAGGATAGGGGACAGCACACAGCCCTGAGGAGACCCCGTGGAAGAACAAAGCTGCCCTGATACAAGACCACTTACCCTCACTCTTTGTGATCTGTTGGTCAAAAGTCTAAGATCCAGACTACAGTATTAAAGTCCAGATTAAAATTTGAGAGTAATCGCTCCACTAACAAGCATGGTTGAATGGTGCTAAAGGCTGATCCGAAATCTGCTGTATAAATCAATCTCTGGCATGTGTCTTGGGACCTTTCAGATGTGAATTAATTAATAAGAGATTCAGTAATGTTAGGGTAGCATCTTTGACCAGCAGGTGCTCTAAGTGGTGGGGAACATGCCTTTTAACAATTTACTCAAATCATTTTATAACTAAAAAGGACAATGCCACTGCTCTGAAATCATTTAATCTTGGGGCATTTGTGTTTTGCAAGTGGCATGACTGTTACCTGTTTCCCCAATTCTGGGTAATTTCTGCTGATTCATACACATATTGAAAACATAATGAAATACAGTACAGAACTGCTCAGCACATAACCTCAGTACCTCAAGTTCAAGTTCAAGTTTATTGTCATTATACTCATATACAGGTATATGGTATAACGAAATGCTATTTAGCTAGCTCTCAGACATAAGTAGTACAAAGAAAAAACAACAACAACAACAACAACAATACAATTGTATAACAAAAGAAAGACAGAGACAACAGGCAGTGTGCAAAAAAACAACAACAGGCAATGTGCAAAACAGCAAAAAGGTAGCCGGTTATGTGCAAAAACATGCATCAACAGAATGAAATAAAGGGATAGAAATTATGGGGAGTGAGCTTTTGAGATGTATGGTAGAGATAGATTTTCAATGTGTGTTTGTGGTTTTTGGTAAGAAAGAAAGAAGGCACTGTGAGGTTCAGATCATGGGTGAGAGGTGAGGTGAGAGTGAGAGAGGCTGGGAGTTTAATAGTTTGATAGTGCGGGAGTAAAAACTGTCTCTGTCTGGTAGTCCGGGCCCGAATGCTCCAGTACCGTTTTCCAGATGGTAGCAGATCATAAAGTCTGTAGCTGGGGTGTGTGGGGTCTTTGATGATGCTTAGAGCTTTCCTCAAGCACGGTCTCTCATAAATGTCCTGTATAGATGGGAGGGCAGCCCCAGTGATGGACTGGGCAGTTCTCACCACCCGCTGTAGGGCTTTGCGGTCAGCAGCACTGCAGTTGCCATACCACACTGTGATGCAGCCTGTCAGTGTGCTTTCTGTAGTGCATCTGTAAAAGTTAGTGAGGATCTGGGGACATATCTTAGCTTTCTTCAACCGTCTTAGGAAGTACAGGCGCTGTTGCGCTTTCTTGATCAGGCAGGTGGCATTGAGAGACCATGTGAGGTCCTCGGTGATATGGACGCCAAGGAATTTCAAGTTACTGACCCTTTCCACTTCAGTCCCATTGATGTGGATAGGGGCATGTCCGGTTTGCAGTTTCCTGAAATCAACGATCAGCTCCTTGGTTTTGCTGACGTTGAGGGTGAGGTTGTTGTCATCACACCACGTTGTAAGGAGATTGACCTCCTCCCTGTAGGCCCTCTCATCATTGTCTGTGATCAGACCTACAACTGTGGCGTCATCGGCAAACTTGATGATGGAGTTGGTGTTGTGTTTGGCCTTACAGTCGTGGGTGTAGAGGGAGTAGAGCAATGGACTAAGCACACACCCCTGGGGGACCCCAGTGTTCAGAGTTAGTGTGCCGGAGGTGTGGTTTCCAAGCCTGACAGCCTGAGGTCTGCCTGTCAGAAAGTCCCGAATCCAGTTGGAGAGGGTGGTGTTGAGACCCAGTGCACTGAGTTTCTTGACTAGTTTCTCTGGGATGATAGTGTAAAAAGCTGAACTGAAGTCGATGAATAGTAGTCTTGTGTATGAGTTCTTTTTGTCCAGATGGGATAGGGCACCTGCTCACTGAGGTTATGAGGTCTGAGACTTTTCCTGACTTTTCTTGAAAATGTCTCGTTGAGTATCACCTTGAGTTACATTGAGTATCAAATTCAACCTTGGTGTTGGCAGCGAGCTTCTCTTTAATATTAAAGCAATGTTTGTCAAATGTATGTTAAAAATGCAAGAGGCAGAACAGACAAATCTTAACAGCATAGAACTTAAAAGTCACCACTACATTTGTTTCACATTATATGCATTAAAAGATGCTACCATGGGACATGTAAAAGTCAAACTGAAGAGACAATGGCAATAAAGCTCTAGCAAGTAAACATACAGTATAGTAATTACCTTCTGGAGAAGGATCAAGTCACCTTTGATAAGAGTATCTCCTAAGCTTCAAATTACAGTATTCTGGAGAAGTTATAATACAGAGAACTTCATAACAATATCAGCTCTAATATCCATATGGCTGTCACTTAATCTTTTCTTGCTCTGCATTAATTAATTACTATTACTGCAATTATTACTTGATAAATAATGTCTTTGTTAGTGCTTTTCATCCAAGAGATCCCAAAATGGTTTACATACAGAAAGGGCTGCTCTTCATCTGCCACCTAGGTCCCCCCTAGGTTTTAAAATAAAATAAAGGTTTTATTTACTTATAGGAATGTTACTTAGAAACGTGGACGTTTCTTTTTCCACGGTGGGTCTAATGTGAGACATATTTGGTTTAACATGTTCAGTGTTCAGTGTGTGGTAGTTTGTTTGGTGCGAGTGAAGTCTTATTTAATCTCTGACCCAGGGAAAAGTGTGGTGTGGACGGCTGAGGACAGAATGCAGGCTCGCGCTGTGTCCGTTATTTTGATTCTTTGTCTTCTTCTTGCTTGATCGGCTAGTTTACTTTTTTTGTTTTACCAATAAAGTTTGATAATCGGCCAGTAAAAGCTCTGTTGTCCTTCACCTGAATGCCCGAAACATTTTACCGAACCCAGGATTTTACATATTTGGTGGCAGCGGCGGGTTTATTTTATTTGTGTGTGTGTGTGGTCTTCACGGACAAAAACTTCAGCACCGTGCCTTGCCGTTTGGACATTTCTTTTGGATGATTCGCTGTTCGCAAAAGGACTACACGTGAGTTTACTACACTGCTTTGGCATTTCATGGATTCAGTAGGATGAGCATCATTATCTGACTGAGTATTTTAATGACTTTAGGATATATGTTTTTATCAATATTACCTTGAAACGAAACATACTGCAATTCGTTACTTGTTCGCCTCAAGTAAAATCTTCAAGTTAAGAACTTTTAACTTTAATACTGCCATCTCCGATCACATTTTGGATATTTTTTTTTGGCTTTGTGTTATTCTGTACTTTGCATACGGATTTGTTGGGGTTTTTTTTTTTCGTCCGGCCAAAATCACTATAATATTTCTGAAGATTATTGGAGTGAATCCGTTAGGAGAAAGTCACAGTTTTGAAACTGAGGATGTCTACAGACATGTCTGACGATGACACATTCACTGCTGTGGTGCACTTCAAAGCCGTTTTGCCGGCGGATTTCACTGGTGAAGGAACCGAAAGTTTTTCACAGTGGGTTAGACGTTTTCAAGTGTGCTGTGAGACTTCAGGTATGGATAAAACACAAATAGCTAAAATTCTTCCATCGAGATTGGCGGGTGCTGCATTTAGTTATTGGGACAGTCTCCCAGATACAGTGAAATGTGATTATGATAACACTTGCAAGCACATGCAATCCGTTTTCGGACAAAAACAGGAACTCAGGACATTTCAAACATATCTGAATGCACGGCCGCGTCAGCCTAATGAACCTTTGGAGGTGTATGCAGCAGAGTTGCGTCGCCTTGTACTGCAAGCTTTCCCAGATTATGGGCAAACTGCCATTACATGAGAAATCCTGAGGCGTTTCATTGCTGGACTTGACCTTGAGTTACAAGCAAAATTGTACTCAAGTTTGGCGTTACCACTCTTGATGAAGCTCTTAAGGTAGCTGGCCAGTGTGAGAGAGCGTGTTCCACATTCCATGGCATCTTCCCAGCAGCAGTGTCAATGACTACTCCACCGCCTGCTCTCTCCACCCCAGTCCATAGCTTGACTAATACCAGTGTTGACAAGCTAGCAGCCCAGCTAGACAAACTTACACTTCAAGTGGACAGATTGCAGTCAGCTGTAACATCACTGACTCGCACCCAGGCATGTACCCATTCTCATTCCCCGGAGGTCCAGTCTTCATCTGCTGCACGTAGGAGACCACAGTCCCCAGACCACAGCAGAGGCAGATCTCCTTCACGCAGCTGCATCAGTCAAAGCCGACCTTTTCGCAAGCCCCAGTCCTGGTGCCAGGTCATACCAACAACACCACGGTTATCATGAGCCTTTACACTGGGACCGGCAGGTGTCAGGCCATCATCAGACACATGAAGCTTGGGACACGTTGCTGAGATCCATTCAGTTTGCCTACAATACAAGTGTACATGCTAGCACTGGGTATACACCATTCTATCTGGTGCATGGTCGTGAGGCTCGGTTGCCAGTTCATCTATTATTTTTGCCTAAGGCTGAACTATCATCTGCATCTCCAGGAACACCAGCTGAATATGCTGCATTTGTTTGTCGTAAACTCCAGCATGCTTATCAGTCCAGCCAGGAACATTGTGAAGCTGCACATCTACAACAAAAGACCCAGTATGACAAAAAAGTAAAGTACTCACCTTACCACAAGGGAGACTTAGTTTGGTTGAACGATCCAGCTCATTTACGGTGTAAACTGGCGCCACGTTGGAAAGGGCCATACTGTATCATACAGTTAATACGTCCTGCTGATGGAGATGGGGTGCTGTATGTCATTAGACAGAAAGACTCCCCTGATGGACCTACCCAAGTTGTTCATCACAACCGTCTGAAAGCTTATTTGACACCTGGTTTTCCACAGACAGAATGTCTCCCTCCAACTGCACCTGTCGAGCTTCAGCAGACTCAAAGGGTGCAACCCCAGGACAACCCAGATGTACAGGTACCTAGTGCTACCCCTGAGTTGCTTTCTATCATTTTCTCTGGTGT
>NW_028296853.1:0-14243 GCF_055471065.1 Atractosteus spatula | reverse complement strand
TTAAGGGCTGACTCTGTGGGCTCTTCTGAGCCAGGCAGTTACACTGCGATTCCAAGGGCTGAGAAAACGCGTTTATTTCGGGCTGAAAAACACGTTTTGAAAACTGTGCTGTTCCTGCCCTATAAGTTACATGGTGGTGACCAAAGTTGCCAAAACGTGTTTATTTCTGCTGAAAAACACGTTTTGACAATTTCTGATCACTGGGGTTAAGGGCTGACTCTGTGGGCTCTTCTGAGCCAGGCAGTTACACTGCGATTCCAAGGGCTGAGAAAACGCGTTTATTTCGGGCTGAAAAACACGTTTTGAAAACTGTGCTGTTCCTGCCCTATAAGTTACATGGTGGTGACCAAAGTTGCCAAAACGTGTTTATTTCTGCTGAAAAACATGTTTTGACATTTTCTGATCACTGGGGTTAAGGGCTGACTCTGTGGGCTCTTCTGAGCCAGGCAGTTACACTGCGATTCCAAGGGCTGAGAAAACGCGTTTATTTCGGGCTGAAAAACACGTTTTGAAAACTGTGCTGTTCCTGCCCTATAAGTTACATGGGTTTGACCAAAGTTGCCAAAACGTGTTTATTTCTGCTGAAAAACACGTTTTGACAATTTCTGATCACTGGGGTTAAGGGCTGACTCTGTGGGCTCTTCTGAGCCAGGCAGTTACACTGCGATTCCAAGGGCTGAGAAAACGCGTTTATTTCGGGCTGAAAAACACGTTTTGAAAACTGTGCTGTTCCTGCCCTATAAGTTACATGGTGGTGACCAAAGTTGCCAAAACGTGTTTATTTCTGCTGAAAAACACGTTTTGACAATTTCTGATCACTGGGGTTAAGGGCTGACTCTGTGGGCTCTTCTGAGCCAGGCAGTTACACTGCGATTCCAAGGGCTGAGAAAACGCGTTTATTTCGGGCTGAAAAACACGTTTTGAAAACTGTGCTGTTCCTGCCCTATAAGTTACATGGATTTGACCAAAGTTGCCAAAACGTGTTTATTTCTGCTGAAAAACACGTTTTGACAATTTCTGATCACTGGGGTTAAGGGCTGACTCTGTTGGCTCTTCTGAGCCAGGCAGTTACACTGCGATTCTAAGTGCTGAGAAAACGTGTTTATTTCGTGCTGAAAAACACGTTTTGAAAACTGTGCTGTTCCTGCCCTATAAGTTACATGGTGGTGACCAAAGTTGCCAAAACGTGTTTATTTCTGCTGAAAAACACGTTTTGACAATTTCTGATCACTGGGGTTAAGGGCTGACTCTGTGGGCTCTTCTGAGGCAGGCAGTTACACTGCGATTCCAAGGGCTGAGAAAACGCGTTTATTTCGGGCTGAAAAACACGTTTTGAAAACTGTGCTGTTCCTGCCCTATAAGTTACATGGGTTTGACCAAAGTTGCCAAAACGTGTTTATTTCTGCTGAAAAACACGTTTTGACAATTTCTGATCACTGGGGTTAAGGGCTGACTCTGTGGGCTCTTCTGAGCCAGGCAGTTACACTGCGATTCTAAGGGCTGAGAAAACGTGTTTATTTCGGGCTGAAAAACACGTTTTGAAAACTGTGCTGTTCCTGCCCTATAAGTTACATGGTGGTGACCAAAGTTGCCAAAACGTGTTTATTTCTGCTGAAAAACACGTTTAGACAATTTCTGATCACTGGGGTTAAGGGCTGACTCTGTGGGCTCTTCTGAGCCAGGCAGTTACACTGCGATTCTAAGGGCTGAGAAAACGCGTTTATTTCGGGCTGAAAAACACGTTTTGAAAACTGTGCTGTTCTTGCCCTATAAGTTACATGGTGGTGACCAAAGTTGCCAAAACGTGTTTATTTCTGCTGAAAAACACGTTTAGACAATTTCTGATCACTGGGGTTAAGGGCTGACTCTGTGGGCTCTTCTGAGCCAGGCAGTTACACTGCGATTCTAAGGGCTGAGAAAACGCGTTTATTTCGGGCTGAAAAACACGTTTTGAAAACTGTGCTGTTCTTGCCCTATAAGTTACATGGTGGTGACCAAAGTTGCCAAAACGTGTTTATTTCTGCTGAAAAACACGTTTTGACAATTTCTGATCACTGGGGTTAAGGGCTGACTCTGTGGGCTCTTCTGAGCCAGGCAGTTACACTGCGATTCCAAGGGCTGAGAAAACGCGTTTATTTCGGGCTGAAAAACACGTTTTGAAAACTGTGCTGTTCCTGTCCTATAAGTTACATGGGTTTGACCAAAGTTGCCAAAACGTGTTTATTTCTGCTGAAAAACACGTTTTGACAATTTATGATCACTGGGGTTAAGGGCTGACTCTGTGGGCTCTTCTGAGCCAGGCAGTTACATTGCGATTCTAAGGGCTGAGAAAACGTGTTTATTTCGGTCTGAAAAACACGTTTTGAAAACTGTGCTGTTCCTGCCCTATAAGTTACATGGGTTTGACCAAAGTTGCCAAAACGTGTTTATTTCTGCTGAAAAACACGTTTTGACAATTTCTGATCACTGGGGTTAAGGGCTGACTCTGTGGGCTCTCCTGAGCCAGGCAGTTACACTGCGATTCTAAGGGCTGAGAAAACGTGTTTATTTCGGGCTGAAAAACACGTTTTGAAAACTGTGCTGTTCCTGCCCTATAAGTTACATGGTGGTGACCAAAGTTGCCAAAACGTGTTTATTTCTGCTGAAAAACACGTTTAGACAATTTCTGATCACTGGGGTTAAGGGCTGACTCTGTGGGCTCTTCTGAGCCAGGCAGTTACACTGCGATTCTAAGGGCTGAGAAAACGCGTTTATTTCGGGCTGAAAAACACGTTTTGAAAACTGTGCTGTTCTTGCCCTATAAGTTACATGGTGGTGACCAAAGTTGCCAAAACGTGTTTATTTCTGCTGAAAAACACGTTTTGACAATTTCTGATCACTGGGGTTAAGGGCTGACTCTGTGGGCTCTTCTGAGCCAGGCAGTTACACTGCGATTCCAAGGGCTGAGAAAACGCGTTTATTTCGGGCTGAAAAACACGTTTTGAAAACTGTGCTGTTCCTGCCCTATAAGTTACATGGTGGTGACCAAAGTTGCCAAAACGTGTTTATTTCTGCTGAAAAACATGTTTTGACATTTTCTGATCACTGGGGTTAAGGGCTGACTCTGTGGGCTCTTCTGAGACAGGCAGTTACACTGCGATTCCAAGGGCTGAGAAAACGCGTTTATTTCGGGCTGAAAAACACGTTTTGAAAACTGTGCTGTTCCTGCCCTATAAGTTACATGGGTTTGACCAAAGTTGCCAAAACGTGTTTATTTCTGCTGAAAAACACGTTTTGACAATTTCTGATCACTGGGGTTAAGGGCTGACTCTGTGGGCTCTTCTGAGCCAGGCAGTTACACTGCGATTCCAAGGGCTGAGAAAACGCGTTTATTTCGGGCTGAAAAACACGTTTTGAAAACTGTGCTGTTCCTGCCCTATAAGTTACATGGTGGTGACCAAAGTTGCCAAAACGTGTTTATTTCTGCTGAAAAACACGTTTTGACAATTTCTGATCACTGGGGTTAAGGGCTGACTCTGTGGGCTCTTCTGAGCCAGGCAGTTACACTGCGATTCCAAGGGCTGAGAAAACGCGTTTATTTCGGGCTGAAAAACACGTTTTGAAAACTGTGCTGTTCCTGCCCTATAAGTTACATGGTGGTGACCAAAGTTGCCAAAACGTGTTTATTTCTGCTGAAAAACACGTTTAGACAATTTCTGATCACTGGGGTTAAGGGCTGACTCTGTGGGCTCTTCTGAGCCAGGCAGTTACACTGCGATTCTAAGGGCTGAGAAAACGCGTTTATTTCGGGCTGAAAAACACGTTTTGAAAACTGTGCTGTTCTTGCCCTATAAGTTACATGGTGGTGACCAAAGTTGCCAAAACGTGTTTATTTCTGCTGAAAAACACGTTTTGACAATTTCTGATCACTGGGGTTAAGGGCTGACTCTGTGGGCTCTTCTGAGCCAGGCAGTTACACTGCGATTCCAAGGGCTGAGAAAACGCGTTTATTTCGGGCTGAAAAACACGTTTTGAAAACTGTGCTGTTCCTGCCCTATAAGTTACATGGTGGTGACCAAAGTTGCCAAAACGTGTTTATTTCTGCTGAAAAACACGTTTAGACAATTTCTGATCACTGGGGTTAAGGGCTGACTCTGTGGGCTCTTCTGAGCCAGGCAGTTACACTGCGATTCCAAGGGCTGAGAAAACGCGTTTATTTCGGGCTGAAAAACACGTTTTGAAAACTGTGCTGTTCCTGCCCTATAAGTTACATGGATTTGACCAAAGTTGCCAAAACGTGTTTATTTCTGCTGAAAAACACGTTTTGACAATTTCTGATCACTGGGGTTAAGGGCTGACTCTGTGGGCTCTTCTGAGGCAGGCAGTTACACTGCGATTCCAAGGGCTGAGAAAACGCGTTTATTTCGGGCTGAAAAACACGTTTTGAAAACTGTGCTGTTCCTGCCCTATAAGTTACATGGGTTTGACCAAAGTTGCCAAAACGTGTTTATTTCTGCTGAAAAACACGTTTTGACAATTTCTGATCACTGGGGTTAAGGGCTGACTCTGTGGGCTCTTCTGAGCCAGGCAGTTACACTGCGATTCTAAGGGCTGAGAAAACGTGTTTATTTCGGGCTGAAAAACACGTTTTGAAAACTGTGCTGTTCCTGCCCTATAAGTTACATGGTGGTGACCAAAGTTGCCAAAACGTGTTTATTTCTGCTGAAAAACACGTTTTGACAATTTCTGATCACTGGGGTTAAGGGGTGACTCAGTGTGCTCTTCTGAGCCAGGCAGTTACACTGCGATTCCAAGGGCTGAGAAAACGCGTTTATTTCGGGCTGAAAAACACGTTTTGAAAACTGTGCTGTTCTTGCCCTATAAGTTACATGGTGGTGACCAAAGTTGCCAAAACGTGTTTATTTCTGCTGAAAAACACGTTTTGACAATTTCTGATCACTGGGGTTAAGGGCTGACTCTGTGGGCTCTTCTGAGCCAGGCAGTTACACTGCGATTCCAAGGGCTGAGAAAACGCGTTTATTTCGGGCTGAAAAACACGTTTTGAAAACTGTGCTGTTCCTGCCCTATAAGTTACATGGTGGTGACCAAAGTTGCCAAAACGTGTTTATTTCTGCTGAAAAACACGTTTTGACATTTTCTGATCACTGGGGTTAAGGGCTGACTCTGTGGGCTCTTCTGAGCCAGGCAGTTACACTGCGATTCCAAGGGCTGAGAAAACGCGTTTATTTCGGGCTGAAAAACACGTTTTGAAAACTGTGCTGTTCCTGCCCTATAAGTTACATGGGTTTGACCAAAGTTGCCAAAACGTGTTTATTTCTGCTGAAAAACACGTTTTGACAATTTCTGATCACTGGGGTTAAGGGCTGACTCTGTGGGCTCTTCTGAGCCAGGCAGTTACACTGCGATTCCAAGGGCTGAGAAAACGCGTTTATTTCGGGCTGAAAAACACGTTTTGAAAACTGTGCTGTTCCTGCCCTATAAGTTACATGGTGGTGACCAAAGTTGCCAAAACGTGTTTATTTCTGCTGAAAAACACGTTTTGACAATTTCTGATCACTGGGGTTAAGGGCTGACTCTGTGGGCTCTTCTGAGCCAGGCAGTTACACTGCGATTCCAAGGGCTGAGAAAACGCGTTTATTTCGGGCTGAAAAACACGTTTTGAAAACTGTGCTGTTCCTGCCCTATAAGTTACATGGTGGTGACCAAAGTTGCCAAAACGTGTTTATTTCTGCTGAAAAACACGTTTAGACAATTTCTGATCACTGGGGTTAAGGGCTGACTCTGTGGGCTCTTCTGAGCCAGGCAGTTACACTGCGATTCTAAGGGCTGAGAAAACGCGTTTATTTCGGGCTGAAAAACACGTTTTGAAAACTGTGCTGTTCTTGCCCTATAAGTTACATGGTGGTGACCAAAGTTGCCAAAACGTGTTTATTTCTGCTGAAAAACACGTTTTGACAATTTCTGATCACTGGGGTTAAGGGCTGACTCTGTGGGCTCTTCTGAGCCAGGCAGTTACACTGCGATTCCAAGGGCTGAGAAAACGCGTTTATTTCGGGCTGAAAAACACGTTTTGAAAACTGTGCTGTTCCTGCCCTATAAGTTACATGGTGGTGACCAAAGTTGCCAAAACGTGTTTATTTCTGCTGAAAAACACGTTTAGACAATTTCTGATCACTGGGGTTAAGGGCTGACTCTGTGGGCTCTTCTGAGCCAGGCAGTTACACTGCGATTCCAAGGGCTGAGAAAACGCGTTTATTTCGGGCTGAAAAACACGTTTTGAAAACTGTGCTGTTCCTGCCCTATAAGTTACATGGGTTTGACCAAAGTTGCCAAAACGTGTTTATTTCTGCTGAAAAACACGTTTTGACAATTTCTGATCACTGGGGTTAAGGGCTGACTCTGTGGGCTCTTCTGAGCCAGGCAGTTACACTGCGATTCCAAGGGTTGAGAAAACGCGTTTATTTCGGGCTGAAAAACACGTTTTGAAAACTGTGCTGTTCCTGCCCTATAAGTTACATGGTGGTGACCAAAGTTGCCAAAACGTGTTTATTTCTGCTGAAAAACATGTTTTGACATTTTCTGATCACTGGGGTTAAGGGCTGACTCTGTGGGCTCTTCTGAGCCAGGCAGTTACACTGCGATTCCAAGGGCTGAGAAAACGCGTTTATTTCGGGCTGAAAAACACGTTTTGAAAACTGTGCTGTTCCTGCCCTATAAGTTACATGGGTTTGACCAAAGTTGCCAAAACGTGTTTATTTCTGCTGAAAAACACGTTTTGACAATTTCTGATCACTGGGGTTAAGGGCTGACTCTGTGGGCTCTTCTGAGCCAGGCAGTTACACTGCGATTCCAAGGGCTGAGAAAACGCGTTTATTTCGGGCTGAAAAACACATTTTGAAAACTGTGCTGTTCTTGCCCTATAAGTTACATGGTGGTGACCAAAGTTGCCAAAACGTGTTTATTTCTGCTGAAAAACACGTTTTGACAATTTCTGATCACTGGGGTTAAGGGCTGACTCTGTGGGCTCTTCTGAGCCAGGCAGTTACACTGCGATTCCAAGGGCTGAGAAAACGCGTTTATTTCGGGCTGAAAAACACGTTTTGAAAACTGTGCTGTTCCTGCCCTATAAGTTACATGGTGGTGACCAAAGTTGCCAAAACGTGTTTATTTCTGCTGAAAAACACGTTTTGACAATTTCTGATCACTGGGGTTAAGGGCTGACTCTGTGGGCTCTTCTGAGCCAGGCAGTTACACTGCGATTCCAAGGGCTGAGAAAACGCGTTTATTTCGGGCTGAAAAACACGTTTTGAAAACTGTGCTGTTCCTGCCCTATAAGTTACATGGTGGTGACCAAAGTTGCCAAAACGTGTTTATTTCTGCTGAAAAACACGTTTTGACAATTTCTGATCACTGGGGTTAAGGGCTGACTCTGTGGGCTCTTCTGAGCCAGGCAGTTACACTGCGATTCCAAGGGCTGAGAAAACGCGTTTATTTCGGGCTGAAAAACACGTTTTGAAAACTGTGCTGTTCCTGCCCTATAAGTTACATGGATTTGACCAAAGTTGCCAAAACGTGTTTATTTCTGCTGAAAAACACGTTTTGACAATTTCTGATCACTGGGGTTAAGGGCTGACTCTGTTGGCTCTTCTGAGCCAGGCAGTTACACTGCGATTCTAAGTGCTGAGAAAACGTGTTTATTTCGTGCTGAAAAACACGTTTTGAAAACTGTGCTGTTCCTGCCCTATAAGTTACATGGTGGTGACCAAAGTTGCCAAAACGTGTTTATTTCTGCTGAAAAACACGTTTTGACAATTTCTGATCACTGGGGTTAAGGGCTGACTCTGTGGGCTCTTCTGAGGCAGGCAGTTACACTGCGATTCCAAGGGCTGAGAAAACGCGTTTATTTCGGGCTGAAAAACACGTTTTGAAAACTGTGCTGTTCCTGCCCTATAAGTTACATGGGTTTGACCAAAGTTGCCAAAACGTGTTTATTTCTGCTGAAAAACACGTTTTGACAATTTCTGATCACTGGGGTTAAGGGCTGACTCTGTGGGCTCTTCTGAGCCAGGCAGTTACACTGCGATTCTAAGGGCTGAGAAAACGTGTTTATTTCGGGCTGAAAAACACGTTTTGAAAACTGTGCTGTTCCTGCCCTATAAGTTACATGGTGGTGACCAAAGTTGCCAAAACGTGTTTATTTCTGCTGAAAAACACGTTTAGACAATTTCTGATCACTGGGGTTAAGGGCTGACTCTGTGGGCTCTTCTGAGCCAGGCAGTTACACTGCGATTCTAAGGGCTGAGAAAACGCGTTTATTTCGGGCTGAAAAACACGTTTTGAAAACTGTGCTGTTCTTGCCCTATAAGTTACATGGTGGTGACCAAAGTTGCCAAAACGTGTTTATTTCTGCTGAAAAACACGTTTTGACAATTTCTGATCACTGGGGTTAAGGGCTGACTCTGTGGGCTCTTCTGAGCCAGGCAGTTACACTGCGATTCCAAGGGCTGAGAAAACGCGTTTATTTCGGGCTGAAAAACACGTTTTGAAAACTGTGCTGTTCCTGCCCTATAAGTTACATGGTGGTGACCAAAGTTGCCAAAACGTGTTTATTTCTGCTGAAAAACATGTTTTGACATTTTCTGATCACTGGGGTTAAGGGCTGACTCTGTGGGCTCTTCTGAGCCAGGCAGTTACACTGCGATTCCAAGGGCTGAGAAAACGCGTTTATTTCGGGCTGAAAAACACGTTTTGAAAACTGTGCTGTTCCTGCCCTATAAGTTACATGGGTTTGACCAAAGTTGCCAAAACGTGTTTATTTCTGCTGAAAAACACGTTTTGACAATTTCTGATCACTGGGGTTAAGGGCTGACTCTGTGGGCTCTTCTGAGCCAGGCAGTTACACTGCGATTCTAAGGGCTGAGAAAACGTGTTTATTTCGGGCTGAAAAACACGTTTTGAAAACTGTGCTGTTCCTGCCCTATAAGTTACATGGTGGTGACCAAAGTTGCCAAAACATGTTTATTTCTGCTGAAAAACACGTTTAGACAATTTCTGATCACTGGGGTTAAGGGCTGACTCTGTGGGCTCTTCTGAGCCAGGCAGTTACACTGCGATTCTAAGGGCTGAGAAAACGCGTTTATTTCGGGCTGAAAAACACGTTTTGAAAACTGTGCTGTTCTTGCCCTATAAGTTACATGGTGGTGACCAAAGTTGCCAAAACGTGTTTATTTCTGCTGAAAAACACGTTTTGACAATTTCTGATCACTGGGGTTAAGGGCTGACTCTGTGGGCTCTTCTGAGCCAGGCAGTTACACTGCGATTCCAAGGGCTGAGAAAACGCGTTTATTTCGGGCTGAAAAACACGTTTTGAAAACTGTGCTGTTCCTGTCCTATAAGTTACATGGGTTTGACCAAAGTTGCCAAAACGTGTTTATTTCTGCTGAAAAACACGTTTTGACAATTTATGATCACTGGGGTTAAGGGCTGACTCTGTGGGCTCTTCTGAGCCAGGCAGTTACATTGCGATTCTAAGGGCTGAGAAAACGTGTTTATTTCGGTCTGAAAAACACGTTTTGAAAACTGTGCTGTTCCTGCCCTATAAGTTACATGGGTTTGACCAAAGTTGCCAAAACGTGTTTATTTCTGCTGAAAAACACGTTTTGACAATTTCTGATCACTGGGGTTAAGGGCTGACTCTGTGGGCTCTTCTGAGCCAGGCAGTTACACTGCGATTCTAAGGGCTGAGAAAACGTGTTTATTTCGGGCTGAAAAACACGTTTTGAAAACTGTGCTGTTCCTGCCCTATAAGTTACATGGTGGTGACCAAAGTTGCCAAAACGTGTTTATTTCTGCTGAAAAACACGTTTAGACAATTTCTGATCACTGGGGTTAAGGGCTGACTCTGTGGGCTCTTCTGAGCCAGGCAGTTACACTGCGATTCTAAGGGCTGAGAAAACGCGTTTATTTCGGGCTGAAAAACACGTTTTGAAAACTGTGCTGTTCTTGCCCTATAAGTTACATGGTGGTGACCAAAGTTGCCAAAACGTGTTTATTTCTGCTGAAAAACACGTTTTGACAATTTCTGATCACTGGGGTTAAGGGCTGACTCTGTGGGCTCTTCTGAGCCAGGCAGTTACACTGCGATTCCAAGGGCTGAGAAAACGCGTTTATTTCGGGCTGAAAAACACGTTTTGAAAACTGTGCTGTTCCTGCCCTATAAGTTACATGGTGGTGACCAAAGTTGCCAAAACGTGTTTATTTCTGCTGAAAAACATGTTTTGACATTTTCTGATCACTGGGGTTAAGGGCTGACTCTGTGGGCTCTTCTGAGCCAGGCAGTTACACTGCGATTCCAAGGGCTGAGAAAACGCGTTTATTTCGGGCTGAAAAACACGTTTTGAAAACTGTGCTGTTCCTGCCCTATAAGTTACATGGGTTTGACCAAAGTTGCCAAAACGTGTTTATTTCTGCTGAAAAACACGTTTTGACAATTTCTGATCACTGGGGTTAAGGGCTGACTCTGTGGGCTCTTCTGAGCCAGGCAGTTACACTGCGATTCCAAGGGCTGAGAAAACGCGTTTATTTCGGGCTGAAAAACACGTTTTGAAAACTGTGCTGTTCCTGCCCTATAAGTTACATGGTGGTGACCAAAGTTGCCAAAACGTGTTTATTTCTGCTGAAAAACACGTTTTGACAATTTCTGATCACTGGGGTTAAGGGCTGACTCTGTGGGCTCTTCTGAGCCAGGCAGTTACACTGCGATTCCAAGGGCTGAGAAAACGCGTTTATTTCGGGCTGAAAAACACGTTTTGAAAACTGTGCTGTTCCTGCCCTATAAGTTACATGGTGGTGACCAAAGTTGCCAAAACGTGTTTATTTCTGCTGAAAAACACGTTTAGACAATTTCTGATCACTGGGGTTAAGGGCTGACTCTGTGGGCTCTTCTGAGCCAGGCAGTTACACTGCGATTCTAAGGGCTGAGAAAACGCGTTTATTTCGGGCTGAAAAACACGTTTTGAAAACTGTGCTGTTCTTGCCCTATAAGTTACATGGTGGTGACCAAAGTTGCCAAAACGTGTTTATTTCTGCTGAAAAACACGTTTTGACAATTTCTGATCACTGGGGTTAAGGGCTGACTCTGTGGGCTCTTCTGAGCCAGGCAGTTACACTGCGATTCCAAGGGCTGAGAAAACGCGTTTATTTCGGGCTGAAAAACACGTTTTGAAAACTGTGCTGTTCCTGCCCTATAAGTTACATGGTGGTGACCAAAGTTGCCAAAACGTGTTTATTTCTGCTGAAAAACACGTTTAGACAATTTCTGATCACTGGGGTTAAGGGCTGACTCTGTGGGCTCTTCTGAGCCAGGCAGTTACACTGCGATTCCAAGGGCTGAGAAAACGCGTTTATTTCGGGCTGAAAAACACGTTTTGAAAACTGTGCTGTTCCTGCCCTATAAGTTACATGGATTTGACCAAAGTTGCCAAAACGTGTTTATTTCTGCTGAAAAACACGTTTTGACAATTTCTGATCACTGGGGTTAAGGGCTGACTCTGTGGGCTCTTCTGAGGCAGGCAGTTACACTGCGATTCCAAGGGCTGAGAAAACGCGTTTATTTCGGGCTGAAAAACACGTTTTGAAAACTGTGCTGTTCCTGCCCTATAAGTTACATGGGTTTGACCAAAGTTGCCAAAACGTGTTTATTTCTGCTGAAAAACACGTTTTGACAATTTCTGATCACTGGGGTTAAGGGCTGACTCTGTGGGCTCTTCTGAGCCAGGCAGTTACACTGCGATTCTAAGGGCTGAGAAAACGTGTTTATTTCGGGCTGAAAAACACGTTTTGAAAACTGTGCTGTTCCTGCCCTATAAGTTACATGGTGGTGACCAAAGTTGCCAAAACGTGTTTATTTCTGCTGAAAAACACGTTTTGACAATTTCTGATCACTGGGGTTAAGGGGTGACTCAGTGTGCTCTTCTGAGCCAGGCAGTTACACTGCGATTCCAAGGGCTGAGAAAACGCGTTTATTTCGGGCTGAAAAACACGTTTTGAAAACTGTGCTGTTCTTGCCCTATAAGTTACATGGTGGTGACCAAAGTTGCCAAAACGTGTTTATTTCTGCTGAAAAACACGTTTTGACAATTTCTGATCACTGGGGTTAAGGGCTGACTCTGTGGGCTCTTCTGAGCCAGGCAGTTACACTGCGATTCCAAGGGCTGAGAAAACGCGTTTATTTCGGGCTGAAAAACACGTTTTGAAAACTGTGCTGTTCCTGCCCTATAAGTTACATGGTGGTGACCAAAGTTGCCAAAACGTGTTTATTTCTGCTGAAAAACACGTTTTGACATTTTCTGATCACTGGGGTTAAGGGCTGACTCTGTGGGCTCTTCTGAGCCAGGCAGTTACACTGCGATTCCAAGGGCTGAGAAAACGCGTTTATTTCGGGCTGAAAAACACGTTTTGAAAACTGTGCTGTTCCTGCCCTATAAGTTACATGGGTTTGACCAAAGTTGCCAAAACGTGTTTATTTCTGCTGAAAAACACGTTTTGACAATTTCTGATCACTGGGGTTAAGGGCTGACTCTGTGGGCTCTTCTGAGCCAGGCAGTTACACTGCGATTCCAAGGGCTGAGAAAACGCGTTTATTTCGGGCTGAAAAACACGTTTTGAAAACTGTGCTGTTCCTGCCCTATAAGTTACATGGTGGTGACCAAAGTTGCCAAAACGTGTTTATTTCTGCTGAAAAACACGTTTTGACAATTTCTGATCACTGGGGTTAAGGGCTGACTCTGTGGGCTCTTCTGAGCCAGGCAGTTACACTGCGATTCCAAGGGCTGAGAAAACGCGTTTATTTCGGGCTGAAAAACACGTTTTGAAAACTGTGCTGTTCCTGCCCTATAAGTTACATGGTGGTGACCAAAGTTGCCAAAACGTGTTTATTTCTGCTGAAAAACACGTTTAGACAATTTCTGATCACTGGGGTTAAGGGCTGACTCTGTGGGCTCTTCTGAGCCAGGCAGTTACACTGCGATTCTAAGGGCTGAGAAAACGCGTTTATTTCGGGCTGAAAAACACGTTTTGAAAACTGTGCTGTTCTTGCCCTATAAGTTACATGGTGGTGACCAAAGTTGCCAAAACGTGTTTATTTCTGCTGAAAAACACGTTTTGACAATTTCTGATCACTGGGGTTAAGGGCTGACTCTGTGGGCTCTTCTGAGCCAGGCAGTTACACTGCGATTCCAAGGGCTGAGAAAACGCGTTTATTTCGGGCTGAAAAACACGTTTTGAAAACTGTGCTGTTCCTGCCCTATAAGTTACATGGTGGTGACCAAAGTTGCCAAAACGTGTTTATTTCTGCTGAAAAACACGTTTAGACAATTTCTGATCACTGGGGTTAAGGGCTGACTCTGTGGGCTCTTCTGAGCCAGGCAGTTACACTGCGATTCCAAGGGCTGAGAAAACGCGTTTATTTCGGGCTGAAAAACACGTTTTGAAAACTGTGCTGTTCCTGCCCTATAAGTTACATGGGTTTGACCAAAGTTGCCAAAACGTGTTTATTTCTGCTGAAAAACACGTTTTGACAATTTCTGATCACTGGGGTTAAGGGCTGACTCTGTGGGCTCTTCTGAGCCAGGCAGTTACACTGCGATTCCAAGGGTTGAGAAAACGCGTTTATTTCGGGCTGAAAAACACGTTTTGAAAACTGTGCTGTTCCTGCCCTATAAGTTACATGGTGGTGACCAAAGTTGCCAAAACGTGTTTATTTCTGCTGAAAAACATGTTTTGACATTTTCTGATCACTGGGGTTAAGGGCTGACTCTGTGGGCTCTTCTGAGCCAGGCAGTTACACTGCGATTCCAAGGGCTGAGAAAACGCGTTTATTTCGGGCTGAAAAACACGTTTTGAAAACTGTGCTGTTCCTGCCCTATAAGTTACATGGGTTTGACCAAAGTTGCCAAAACGTGTTTATTTCTGCTGAAAAACACGTTTTGACAATTTCTGATCACTGGGGTTAAGGGCTGACTCTGTGGGCTCTTCTGAGCCAGGCAGTTACACTGCGATTCCAAGGGCTGAGAAAACGCGTTTATTTCGGGCTGAAAAACACATTTTGAAAACTGTGCTGTTCTTGCCCTATAAGTTACATGGTGGTGACCAAAGTTGCCAAAACGTGTTTATTTCTGCTGAAAAACACGTTTTGACAATTTCTGATCACTGGGGTTAAGGGCTGACTCTGTGGGCTCTTCTGA
>NW_028296850.1:0-16995 GCF_055471065.1 Atractosteus spatula | reverse complement strand
AGCTGCAGTGATGGTCAGCGTGCGTCCAGCAGTCTGGGACACTGCAGTGTCAGGGGTGTCTTTGTACCAGAGATATTTCCAGCCTGTGGTCTCCCCGTCAATCTCGCAGCTCAGAGAGATGGTCTCCAGGAGGAAGACCTGAGTCCAGGGGGGCTCCAGGCTCAGGACAGGTGTGGGCGGCGCTGAGGAAGAGACCAGACAGGCCTTCAGGAACTGGGACCTGCTGAGGGTCTCCAGTGCCCGTGTCCTCGGCGGAGAATGAACCTCAACACCACTGAACCACACCAGGGAATGAGAATAAACATACCTGGTGACCACAAAACCAAATCTTCACTAATCATTCATCCTCATGTCATCCCTTATAAACTCACAATATTCTAGAAAAAGTCGCCTCTCACTACTGACACGAATCTATTTCCTTTCAGTAATTTTCTGTTTAATTTCAGAGAACAAGCTGCTGAGCTCTCAAGCTTTAGCAAGAAAACCATTCAGAAGTGCTGAGAGGATTATCGTGCTGAGACACTGACCTGACACAGTCAGAGAGACAGAGTCACTGAGCTGTGACTGAACTCTCTCTTCTCTCTGTCCCCGACACCAGTACTGTCCCCGGTCAGACTCAGCAGCTGCAGTGATGGTCAGCGTGCGTCCAGCAGTCTGGGACACTGCAGTGTCGGGGGTGTTTTTGTACCAGAGATATTTCCAGCCTGTGGTCTCCCTGTCAATCTCGCAGCTTAGAGAGACTTTCTCTCCAGTGTAGAAGCGACTCCAGTGAGGATCTACTCTCAGTGCAGCACTGGGCAGAGCTGTAGGAACAGAGATTCACACTCAGTTGTACTCAGCACACAGCTCTGTGTGTGTGTGTGTGTGTGTGTGTGTGAGTCTAGAGTCTGTCCTGTCAGTGGGTGTGTGTGTGTGTGTGAGTCTAGAGTCTGTCCTGTCAGTGGGTGTGTGTGTGTGTGTGTGAGTCTAGAGTCTGTCCTGTCAGTGGGTGTGTGTGTGTGTGTGAGTCTAGAGTCTGTCCTGTCAGTGGGTGTGTGTGTGTGTGTGTGAGTCTAGAGTCTGTCCTGTCAGTGGGTGTGTGTGTGTGTGTGTGTGTGAGTGAGTCTAGAGTCTGTCCTGTCAGTGGGTGTGTGTGTGTGTGTGTGTGTGTATGTGTGTGTGTGTGTGTGTGTGTGAGTCTAGAGTCTGTCCTGTCAGTGGGGTGGGGGTGTGTGTGTGTGTGTGTGTGTGTGTGTGTGTGTGAGTCTAGAGTCTGTCCTGTCAGTGGGGTGGGGTGTGTGTGTGTGTGTGTGTGTGTGTGTGTGTGTGTGTGTGTGTGAGTCTAGAGTATGTCCTGTCAGTGGGTGTGTGTGAGTCTAGAGTCTGTCCTGTCAGTGGGTGTGTGCGTGTGTGTGTGAGTCTAGAGTCTGTCCTGTCAGTGGGTGTGTGTGTGTGTGTGAGTCTAGAGTCTGTCCTGTCAGTGGGTGTGTGTGTGTGTGTGTGTGTGAGTCTAGAGTCTGTCCTGTCAGTGGGTGGGTGTGTGTGTGTGAGTCTAGAGTCTGTCCTGTCAGTGGGTGTGTGTGAGTCTAGAGTCTGTCCTGTCAGTGGGGTGTGTGTGTGTGAGTCTAGAGTCTGTCCTGTCAGTGGGTGTGTGTGTGTGTGTGAGTCTAGAGTCTGTCCTGTCAGTGGGTGTGTGTGTGTGAGTCTAGAGTCTGTCCTGTCAGTAGGTGTGTGTGTGTGTGTGTGAGTCTAGAGTCTGTCCTGTCAGTGGGTGTGTGTGTGTGTGTGTGTGTGTGAGTCTAGAGTCTGTCCTGTCAGTGTGTGTGTGTGTGTGTGTGAGTCTAGAGTCTGTCCTGTCAGTGGGTGTGTGTGTGTGTGTGTGTGAGTCTAGAGTCTGTCCTGTCAGTGGGTGTGTGTGTGTGTGTGAGTCTAGAGTCTGTCCTGTCAGTGGGTGTGTGTGTGTGTGTGAGTCTAGAGTCTGTCCTGTCAGTGGGTGTGTGTGTGTGTGTGTGAGTCTAGAGTCTGTCCTGTCAGTGGGTGTGTGTGTGTGTGTGAGTCTAGAGTCTGTCCTGTCAGTGGGTGTGTGTGTGTGTGTGTGTGTGAGTCTAGAGTCTGTCCTGTCAGTGGGTGTGTGTGTGTGTGTGTGAGTGAGTCTAGAGTCTGTCCTGTCAGTGGTGTGTGTGTGTGTGTGTGTGTGAGTCTAGAGTCTGTCCTGTCAGTGGGGTGGGGGTGTGTGTGTGTGTGTGTGTGTGTGTGAGTCTAGAGTCTGTCCTGTCAGTGGGTGTGTGTGTGTGTGTGTGAGTCTAGAGTCTGTCCTGTCAGTGGGTGTGTGTGTGTGTGTGAGTCTAGAGTCTGTCCTGTCAGTGGGGTGTGTGTGTGTGAGTCTAGAGTCTGTCCTGTCAGTGGGTGTGTGTGTGTGTGTGAGTCTAGAGTCTGTCCTGTCAGTGGGGTGTGTGTGTGTGAGTCTAGAGTCTGTCCTGTCAGTGGGTGTGTGTGTGTGTCTAGAGTGGGTGTGTATAAGATGTCCAGACTCTGGGCTCTTACCTTGACAGCTGGCAGGGCTGATCACTGCAGCGAACACTGAAACACAAAGAAACACACAAGCTGAGCCCCTGCAAGTAACCCACAGCTGTGTGTGGAGCTGAATACCTGTTTACTAAAGGCAGTGAGTGTCTCACCGGCTGACAGACAGTACAGATCTTCTGGCCCAGCAGGCTGACGGCTGCTCTTATAACAGGACGCATTATTCTGCACGTTACTGAACGTGTCTGTACAAGTGTGAGAGGCTGTAAGGAGCCTCTGCAGGTGAAGGAGAACGAGGTGTCTGTGACACAGTATCGCTGAGCACACTGTCTGCTCGGTTCTCCCTGAGGCCTGAGAGAGGCCCGGTCCGACCCGATCTGATCCAGAACAGCGAGAGGTCCAGCTGCACCTGCTTGTTCCACTCTCCCACCCCTCTCGGTGTAAAGTGGTGCCTCGTTTTCCAACTGGTATTTATCTGGGCTGATTGAACTTTCAAAGTCTTCAATAATCAGAACAGGAATATTCCAACTCCTACTTCTCAGGAACCTGTAACCGGTCAGAAGTGTTTGAACTGTTCTTTGTCACACTGCCTTCGCACAGCTCTGGAACAGCGCGGCGACTCCAGTCACAGGCACCCAGGAGCAACGCGTCACTAACTCAACACAGCACACCAGCATGATGGCTGCCGACCAGCAGAGCACATCTGTCCTCACGCACCTGAGCTCCCTGCGCGTTCTCGTGTGACGGACCGCTGAGCACAGCCACCGCACCGAGCCTGTCGGACCCTGACGGACACTAGGTGGCAGCGTCAGTCACACTCCAGCTCCTCCACAGTACTGTCAGAAACACTCAATGTTCAAATAAAACCGTTTTCACAGATAACCAATGCTCCACCTCTGGCTTACAAGAAGTCAAAGACAGCTGTTCAGTACTGGGGTGCTCAGTGTGGAGTACTGGGGTGCTCAGTGTGCAGTAGCGGGGTGCTCAGTGTGGAGTACTGGGGTGCTCAGTGTGCAGTAGCGGGGTGCACAGTGTGCAGTACTGGGGTGCTCAGTGTGCAGTAGCGGGGTGCTCAGTGTGGAGTACTGGGGTGCTCAGTGTGCAGTAGCGGGGTGCTCAGTGTGGAGTACTGGGGTGCTAAGTGTGCAGTAGCAGGGTGCTCAGTGTGAAGTACTGGGGTGCTCAGTGTGCAGTAGCGGGGTGCTCAGTGTGGAGTAGCAGGGTGCTCAGTGTGCAGTACTGGGGTGCTCAGTGTGCAGTAGCAGGGTGCTCAGTGTGGAGTACTGGGGTGCTCAGTGTGCAGTAGCGGGGTGCTCAGTGTGGAGTACTGGGGTGCTCAGTGTGCAGTAGCGGGGTGCTCAGTGTGGAGTACTGGGGTGCTCAGTGTGCAGTAGCGGGGTGCTCAGTGTGGAGTACTGGGGTGCTCAGTGTGCAGTAGCGGGGTGCTCAGTGTGCAGTAGCAGGGTGCTCAGTGTGGAGTACTGGGGTGCTCAGTGTGCAGTAGCGGGGTGCTCAGTGTGCAGTACTGGGGTGCTCAGTGTGCAGTAGCAGGGTGCTCAGTGTGGAGTACTGGGGTGCTCAGTGTGCAGTAGCGGGGTGCTCAGTGTGGAGTACTGGGGTGCTCAGTGTGCAGTAGCGGGGTGCTCAGTGTGCAGTAGCAGGGTGCTCAGTGTGGAGTACTGGGGTGCTCAGTGTGCAGTAGCGGGGTGCTCAGTGTGCAGTACTGGGGTGCTCAGTGTGCAGTAGCAGGGTGCTCAGTGTGGAGTACTGGGGTGCTCAGTGTGCAGTAGCGGGGTGCACAGTGTGCAGTAGCGGGGTGCACAGTGTAAAGGCAGAGAGCTCTTCTGCTCTCAGTGTCTGCAGAGCAGCTCAGCTTCCTCTTGCTGCACAGCCAGGCCTCCCCCCACACAAAGAGGAACTGCTCTTCCCAGAACAGCACAGCCCGACCACAGGCCCCCCCCCACCCACCCCGACTTCTCCACTGCACACAGCCCGACCACAGGCCCCCCCCCACCCACCCCGACTTCTCCACTGCACACAGCCCGACCACAGGCCCCCCCCCCACCCCGACTTCTCCACTGCACACAGCCTGAGCCCTCCCCCCTCACCCCCCTACACCCCGACTTCTCCACTGCACACAGCCTGAGCTCCACTCTAGAGTTACCGTGGTACAGCAGTCCTGGGTCTAGAGTTACCGCGGTACAGCAGTCCTGTGTCTAGAGTTACTGCGGTACAGCAGTCCTGGGTCTAGAGTTACTGTGGTACAGTACTCCTGTGTCTAGAGTTACTGCGGTACAGCAGTCCTGGGTCTAGAGTTACTGTGGTACAGCAGTCCTGGGTCTAGAGTTACCGTGGTACAGCAGTCCTGTGTCTAGAGTTACCGCAGTACAGCAGTCCTGGGTCTAGAGTTACCACAGTACAGCAGTCCTGTGTCTAGAGTTACTGCGGTACAGCAGTCCTGGGTCTAGAGTTACTGTGGTACAGTACTCCTGTGTCTAGAGTTACTGCAGTACAGCAGTCCTGGGTCTAGAGTTACCGCGGTACAGCAGTCCTGGGTCTAGAGTTACCGTGGTACAGCAGTCCTGGGTCTAGAGTTACCGCGGTACAGCAGTCCTGGGTCTAGAGTTACTGTGGTACAGCAGTCCTGTGTCTAGAGTTACCGTGGTACAGCAGTCCTGGGTCTAGAGTTACTGTGGTACAGCAGTCCTGGGTCTAGAGTTACTGTGGTACAGCAGTCCTGTGTCGAGAGTTACCGTGGTACAGCAGTCCTGTGTCGAGAGTTACCGCGGTACAGCAGTCCTGGGTCTAGAGTTACCGCGGTACAGCAGTCCTGGGTCTAGAGTTACTGTGGTACAGCAGTCCTGGGTCTAGAGTTACCACGGTAGAGCAGTCCTGGGTCTAGAGTTACTGCAGTACAGCAGTCCTGGGTCTAGAGTTACTGTGGTACAGCAGTCCTGGGTCTAGAGTTACCGCGGTACAGCAGTCCTGGGTCTAGAGTTACTGTGGTACAGCAGTCCTGGGTCTAGAGTTACCGCGGTACAGCAGTCCTGTGTCTAGAGTTACTGTGGTACAGCAGTCCTGGGTCTAGAGTTACCACGGTAGAGCAGTCCTGGGTCTAGAGTTACCGTGGTACAGCAGTCCTGTGTCTAGAGTTACCGTGGTACAGCAGTCCTGTGTCTAGAGTTACTGTGGTACAGCAGTCCTGGGTCTAGAGTTACCGTGGTACAGCAGTCCTGTGTCTAGAGTTACTGTGGTACAGCAGTCCTGGGTCTAGAGTTACTGTGGTACAGTATTATGCCCGGAGACTCTTCCCGCTGGGGTAAGTGAGAGAAGACACTTCTCTCACTTACAGTTTCGGGAGTATTTGAGCAGTTTCGGGGGTATTTGAGTGGTTTCGGGAGTAATTGAACAGTTTCGGGAGTAATTGAACAGTTTCAGGTTTAATTGAGCAGTTTCGGGGGTATTTGAGCGGTTTCGGGGGTATTTGAGCAGTTTCGGGGGTATTTGAGCGGTTTCGGGGGTATTTGAGCAGTTTCGGGTGTATTTGAGCGGTTTCGGGGGTATTTGAGCGGTTTCGGGAGTAATTGAACAGTTTCGGGAGTAATTGAACGGTTTCAGGTTTAATTGAGCAGTTTCGGGGGTATTTGAGCGGTTTCGGGGGTATTTGAGCGGTTTCGGGGGTATTTGAGCAGTTTCGGGTGTATTTGAGCGGTTTCGGGGGTATTTGAGCGGTTTCAGGTTTATTTGAGCAGTTTCGGGGGTATTTGAGCGGTTTCGGGGGTATTTGAGCGGTTTCAGGTTTAATTGAGCAGTTTCGGGGGTATTTGAGCGGTTTCGGGGGTATTTGAGCGGTTTCGGGGGTATTTGAGCGGTTTCCGGGGTATTTGAGCGGTTTCGGGTGTATTTGAGCGGTTTCGGGGGTATTTGAGCAGTTTCGGGGGTATTTGAGCGGTTTCGGGTGTATTTGAGCGGTTTCGGGTGTATTTGAGCAGTTTCGGGGGTATTTGAGCGGTTTCGGGGGTATTTGAGCAGTTTCAGGTGTATTTGAGCGGTTTCGGGGGTATTTGAGCGGTTTCAGGTGTATTTGAGCGGTTTCGGGGGTATTTGAGCAGTTTCGGGGGTATTTGAGCGGTTTCAGGTGTATTTGAGCAGTTTCGGGGGTATTTGAGCAGTTTCGGGGGTATTTGAGCAGTTTCGGGTGTATTTGAGCGGTTTCGGGGGTATTTGAGCAGTTTCGGGGGTATTTGAGCGGTTTCAGGTGTATTTGAGCGGTTTCGGGGGTATTTGAGCAGTTTCGGGGGTATTTGAGCGGTTTCGGGGGTATTTGAGCAGTTTCGGGGGTATTTGAGCAGTTTCGGGGGTATTTGAGCGGTTTCAGGTGTATTTGAGCGGTTTCGGGGGTATTTGAGCAGTTTCGGGGGTATTTGAGCGGTTTCGGGGGTATTTGAGCAGTTTCAGGTGTATTTGAGCGGTTTCGGGGGTATTTGAGCGGTTTCAGGTGTATTTGAGCGGTTTCGGGGGTATTTGAGCAGTTTCGGGGGTATTTGAGCGGTTTCAGGTGTATTTGAGCGGTTTCGGGGGTATTTGAGCAGTTTCGGGGGTATTTGAGCAGTTTCGGGTGTATTTGAGCGGTTTCGGGGGTATTTGAGCAGTTTCGGGGGTATTTGAGCGGTTTCAGGTGTATTTGAGCGGTTTCGGGGGTATTTGAGCAGTTTCGGGGGTATTTGAGCGGTTTCGGGGGTATTTGAGCAGTTTCGGGGGTATTTGAGCAGAGGTTCACACACAGGTCACACGGGCCGACAGCCTGTCCAGACCCCCGTCTTCACGCCGTGCTGCGGTACGAGCGCTCCAGCCGAGCCCGGACCCGGACCCGGACCCGGACCCGCGGTGTGAGACTCACCTGCGTCCTGACGCGGGTCTGGTCCGGTCCGGTCCGGTCCGGTTCGCGCCTGTGGGACCGGCTCCGCTTTACTCTCCCGGGGGGGCTGAACGCGTTAGAGACGCGGCGCCGCTTTTCTTTTGATTTTATTGTAATTTTTCTCTTTCATTTTCTCTCTTTATTTAGTTTTTTTAAAAAAAAACGGTCGAATTTTTTCATCTCGCGCCTCCAACCGCCGCCGCCGCCGCCCTCAAGGCTCGCGCGAGCCCCCTCGCCCGCCCGCTGAGTGTGACGTCACGCCGCGCGGAACCAGCAGCGCACGAGCAGCGGCTCTGACGGGCGAGAACCGAGCACGAGCGCCAGTCCGCGCCGCGCTCAGACGTGTGATTGATTATAGTGCTGAGACTCAGACGTGTGATTGATGAGCAGTGTCGAGACTCAGACGTGTGATTGATTATAGTGCTGAGACTCAGACGTGTGATTGATGAGCAGTGTCGAGACTCAGACGTGTGATTGATTATAGTGCTGAGACTCAGACGTGTGATTGATTATAGTGCTGAGACTCAGACGTGTGATTGATGAGCAGTGTTGAGACTCAGACGTGTGATTGATTATAGTGCTGAGACTCAGACGTGTGATTGATGAGCAGTGTTGAGACTCAGACGTGTGATTGATTATAGTGCTGAGACTCAGACGTGTGATTGATGAGCAGTGTCGAGACTCAGACGTGTGATTGATTATAGTGTTGAGACTCAGACGTGTGATTGATTATAGTGCTGAGACTCAGACGTGTGATTGATGAGCAGTGTCGGGACTCAGACGTGTGATTGATTATAGTGCTGAGACTCAGACGTGTGATTGATTATAGTGCTGAGACTCAGACGTGTGATTGATGAGCAGTGTCGGGACTCAGACGTGTGATTGATTATAGTGCTGAGACTCAGACGTGTGATTGATGAGCAGTGTCGAGACTCAGACGTGTGATTGATGAGCAGTGTTGAGACTCAGACGTGTGATTGATTATAGTGCTGAGACTCAGACGTGTGATTGATTATTGTGTTGAGACTCAGACGTGTTATTGATGAGCAGTGTTGAGACTCAGACGTGTGATTGATGAGCAGTGCTGAGACTCAGACGTGTGATTGATGAGCAGTGTCGAGACTCAGACGTGTGATTGATTATAGTGTTGAGACTCAGACGTGTGATTGATTATAGTGCTGAGACTCAGACGTGTGATTGATGAGCAGTGTCGAGACTCAGACGTGTGATTGATTATAGTGCTGAGACTCAGACGTGTGATTGATGAGCAGTGCTGAGACTCAGACGTGTGATTGATTATAGTGCTGAGACTCAGACGTGTGATTGATGAGCAGTGTTGAGACTCAGACGTGTGATTGATTATAGTGCTGAGACTCAGACGTGTGATTGATGAGCAGTGCTGAGACTCAGACGTGTGATTGATTATAGTGCTGAGACTCAGACGTGTGATTGATGAGCAGTGTCGAGACTCAGACGTGTGATTGATTATAGTGCTGAGACTCAGACGTGTTATTGATGAGCAGTGTCGAGACTCAGACGTGTGATTGATTATAGTGCTGAGACTCAGACATGTGATTGATGAGCAGTGTTGAGACTCAGACGTGTGATTGATTATAGTGCTGAGACTCAGACGTGTTATTGATGAGCAGTCGAGACTCAGACGTGTGATTGATTATAGTGCTGAGACTCAGACATGTGATTGATGAGCAGTGTTGAGACTCAGACGTGTGATTGATTATAGTGCTGAGACTCAGACGTGTTATTGATGAGCAGTGTTGAGACTCAGACGTGTGATTGATTATAGTGCTGAGACTCAGACGTGTTATTGATGAGCAGTGTTGAGACTCAGACGTGTGATTGATTATAGTGCTGAGACTCAGACGTGTGATTGATGAGCAGTGTTGAGACTCAGACGTGTGATTGATGAGCAGTGCTGAGACTCAGACGTGTGATTGATGAGCAGTGTTGAGACTCAGACGTGTGATTGATGAGCAGTGTCGAGACTCAGACGTGTGATTGATGAGCAGTGTTGAGACTCAGACGTGTGATTGATTATAGTGCTGAGACTCAGACGTGTGGTTGATGAGCAGTGTCGAGACTCAGACGTGTGATTGATTATAGTGCTGAGACTCAGACGTGTGATTGATGAGCAGTGCTGAGACTCAGACGTGTGATTGATTATAGTGCTGAGACTCAGACGTGTGATTGATGAGCAGTGTTGAGACTCAGACGTGTGATTGATTATAGTGCTGAGACTCAGACGTGTGATTGATGAGCAGTGCTGAGACTCAGACGTGTGATTGATTATAGTGCTGAGACTCAGACGTGTGATTGATGAGCAGTGTCGAGACTCAGACGTGTGATTGATTATAGTGCTGAGACTCAGACGTGTGATTGATGAGCAGTGTCGAGACTCAGACGTGTGATTGATTATAGTGTCGAGACTCAGACGTGTGATTGATGAGCAGTGTCGAGACTCAGACGTGTGATTGATGAGCAGTGTTGAGACTCAGACGTGTGATTGATTATAGTGCTGAGACTCAGACGTGTGATTGATGAGCAGTGCTGAGACTCAGACGTGTGATTGATTATAGTGTTGAGACTCAGACGTGTGATTGATGAGCAGTGTTGAGACTCAGACGTGTGATTGATTATAGTGCTGAGACTCAGACGTGTGATTGATTATAGTGTTGAGACTCAGACGTGTTATTGATGAGCAGTGTTGAGACTCAGACGTGTGATTGATGAGCAGTGTAGGGACTCAGACGTGTGATTGATGAGCAGTGTTGAGACTCAGACGTGTGATTGATTATAGTGCTGAGACTCAGACGTGTGATTGATGAGCAGTGCTGAGACTCAGACGTGTGATTGATTATAGTGCTGAGACTCAGACGTGTGATTGATGAGCAGTGTTGAGACTCAGACGTGTGATTGATGAGCAGTGTTGAGACTCAGACGTGTGATTGATTATAGTGCTGAGACTCAGACGTGTGATTGATGAGCAGTGTTGAGACTCAGACGTGTGATTGATTATAGTGCTGAGACTCAGACGTGTGATTGATGAGCAGTGCTGAGACTCAGACGTGTGATTGATTATAGTGTCGAGACTCAGACGTGTGATTGATGAGCAGTGTTGAGACTCAGACGTGTGATTGATTATAGTGCTGAGACTCAGACGTGTGATTGATGAGCAGTGCTGAGACTCAGACGTGTGATTGATTATAGTGCTGAGACTCAGACGTGTGATTGATGAGCAGTGTTGAGACTCAGACGTGTGATTGATTATAGTGCTGAGACTCAGACGTGTGATTGATGAGCAGTGTTGAGACTCAGACGTGTGATTGATTATAGTGCTGAGACTCAGACATGTGATTGATGAGCAGTGCTGAGACTCAGACGTGTGATTGATTATAGTGCTGAGACTCAGACGTGTTATTGATGAGCAGTGTTGAGACTCAGACGTGTGATTGATGAGCAGTGTAGGGACTCAGACGTGTGATTGATGAGCAGTGTTGAGACTCAGACGTGTGATTGATTATAGTGCTGAGACTCAGACGTGTTATTGATGAGCAGTGTTGAGACTCAGACGTGTGATTGATGAGCAGTGTTGAGACTCAGACGTGTTATTGATGAGCAGTGCTGAGACTCAGACGTGTGATTGATTATAGTGTTGAGACTCAGACGTGTGATTGATGAGCAGTGTTGAGACTCAGACGTGTTATTGATGAGCAGTGCTGAGACTCAGACGTGTGATTGATGAGCAGTGTTGAGACTCAGACGTGTGATTGATTATAGTGCTGAGACTCAGACGTGTGATTGATGAGCAGTGCTGAGACTCAGACGTGTGATTGATTATAGTGCTGAGACTCAGACGTGTGATTGATGAGCAGTGTTGAGACTCAGACGTGTGATTGATTATAGTGCTGAGACTCAGAGGTGTTATTGATGAGCAGTGTCGGGACTCAGACGTGTGATTGATGAGCAGTGTTGAGACTCAGACGTGTGATTGATGAGCAGTGCTGAGACTCAGACGTGTGATTGATGAGCAGTGCTGAGACTCAGACGTGTGATTGATGAGCAGTGTTGAGACTCAGACGTGTGATTGATTATAGTGCTGAGACTCAGACGTGTGATTGATTATAGTGTTGAGACTCAGACGTGTGATTGATGAGCAGTGTTGAGACTCAGACGTGTGATTGATTATAGTGCTGAGACTCAGACGTGTTATTGATGAGCAGTGTCGGGACTCAGACGTGTGATTGATGAGCAGTGTCGAGACTCAGACGTGTGATTGATTATAGTGTTGAGACTCAGACGTGTGATTGATGAGCAGTGTTGAGACTCAGACGTGTGATTGATTATAGTGCTGAGACTCAGACGTGTGATTGATTATAGTGCTGAGACTCAGACGTGTGATTGATGAGCAGTGCTGAGACTCAGACGTGTGATTGATTATAGTGCTGAGACTCAGACGTGTGATTGATGAGCAGTGCTGAGACTCAGACGTGTGATTGATGAGCAGTGTTGAGACTCAGACGTGTGATTGATTATAGTGCTGAGACTCAGACGTGTGATTGATGAGCAGTGTTGAGACTCAGACGTGTGATTGATTATAGTGTTGAGACTCAGACGTGTGATTGATGAGCAGTGTGGAGACTCAGACGTGTGATTGATTATAGTGCTGAGACTCAGACGTGTGATTGATGAGCAGTGTTGAGACTCAGACGTGTGATTGATTATAGTGCTGAGACTCAGACGTGTGATTGATGAGCAGTGTGGAGACTCAGACGTGTGATTGATTATAGTGTTGAGACTCAGACGTGTGATTGATGAGCAGTGTGGAGACTCAGACGTGTGATTGATTATAGTGCTGAGACTCAGACGTGTTATTGATGAGCAGTGTTGAGACTCAGACGTGTGATTGATTATTGTGTTGAGACTCAGACGTGTGATTGATGAGCAGTGTTGAGACTCAGACGTGTGATTGATTATAGTGCTGAGACTCAGACGTGTTATTGATGAGCAGTGCTGAGACTCAGACGTGTGATTGATTATAGTGTTGAGACTCAGACGTGTGATTGATTATAGTGTCGAGACTCAGACGTGTGATTGATGAGCAGTGTTGAGACTCAGACGTGTGATTGATTAGAGTGCTGAGACTCAGACGTGTGATTGATTATAGTGTCGAGACTCAGACGTGTTATTGATTATAGTGTTGAGACTCAGACGTGTGATTGATTATAGTGCTGAGACTCAGACGTGTGATTGATTATAGTGTCGAGACTCAGACGTGTTATTGATTATAGTGTTGAGACTCAGACGTGTGATTGATTATAGTGCTGAGACTCAGACGTGTGATTGATGAGCAGTGTTGAGACTCAGATGTGTGATTGATTATAGTGCTGAGACTCAGACGTGTGATTGATTATAGTGTCGAGACTCAGACGTGTTATTGATTATAGTGTTGAGACTCAGACGTGTGATTGATTATAGTGCTGAGACTCAGATGTGTGATTGATGAGCAGTGTTGAGACTCAGATGTGTGATTGATTATAGTGCTGAGACTCAGACGTGTTATTGATTATAGTGTTGAGACTCAGACGTGTGATATATTATAGTGCTGAGACTCAGACGTGTGATTGATGAGCAGTGTCGGGACTCAGACGTGTGATTGATTATAGTGCTGAGACTCAGACGTGTGATTGATTATAGTGTCGAGACTCAGACGTGTGATTGATGAGCAGTGTCGGGACTCAGACGTGTGATTGATTATAGTGCTGAGACTCAGACGTGTGATTGATTATAGTGCTGAGACTCAGACGTGTGATTGATGAGCAGTGTCGGGACTCAGACGTGTGATTGATGAGCAGTGCTGAGACTCAGACGTGTGATTGATGAGCAGTGTTGAGACTCAGACGTGTGATTGATGAGCAGTGTCGGGACTCAGACGTGTGATTGATTAGTAGTGTCGAGACTCAGACGTGTGATTGATGAGCAGTGCTGCCTGTAGCGTCCAGCTCATTCAGAAGACGTTGCTGGTCATCTCGTCTTCACAACCTTGTGTGCAACATAGGATTTGCAGTTTGCTGCTGGTCTCCTCCTAGTGAGGATAGAGGAGTTTATTCCGTACGTACAGGTACAGGCACAGGTTCCCTGGCGCACCCTGCAGGAGTTTAAATCTGTATTAAATGTATAAAGACTTTACAAATACAAATACAGCAGAAACAGATACAAGAGAAGAAAAAACACAGATAAAAGACAATTAACTGCCAGAGACAATGAAGTAAATTCTATGACCAAATTATATATTTTTTTACATATATCAAATATTATCTTGCTTTTGCACTTTTCGCATTGTTTATAGAATTAAAATATTGTTCCAACTCCATCACTTGTGAAACTGGCGTCGCTGGCCGTGACGTCATTTTAATGCGCGGCTGAGCAGGCGCCGTGTTGCCTAGGTAGCTGTGTTTACTTAATTACCGCGATTTCTGTTAATTCATTTTCGCGCTGCTTGTCTTGATGAATGTGCCGTGAAAATAATACACGAGCCTGCTGCCCGGCAGGTATCTGAGCCTCCGCAGCGCTTTGACAGGCAGGGGCTCTGCGCCCCGTTCCCCTCTCCCCCAGTCAGCCCTGTGTTGTGCCCCCTGCTCTGACACCACGGTCCTCGGCACCGCCGGGCCGCGCTGGGGCTGCTCACCGCGACAGGCCGCCCGCCTGACTCGCCCTCTGCGCTGTCGGCCTGGGCAGCCCGGCTGTGGAAGGCGCTGTGTACAAGGAGAGCGAACTGGAGGAGCTGTGCCGGAGGCTCTCCGGACCGACTGGGACAGGAGTCCCTGCTGCTCTCGCCAGGGGCCGCGCTGCTGCAGGGCTCTGCGGGCCGGACCACCAGCGCCGCAGCGTGTCCGGGGCCGGACCGCCCAGCACAGGCGGACAGCCGGCGTGTGTCTATACCCCCGGACTCTCACAGGCCCCGGCCCGAGAGGCGACACGACTCCCCTGCAGGTCCTGGAGCTGGGGCCCAGTGCGGCTGGTGTAGATCAGATTCTGGGGTGCAGGGAGTCTCAGTGCCGGTGTAGTTCAGATTCTGGGGCTCAAGGGGTCTCAGTGCCGGTGTAGATCAGATTCTGGGGCTCAGGGAGTCTCAGTGCCGGTGTAGATCAGATTCTGGGGCTCAGGGAGTCTCAGTGCCGGTGTAGATCAGATTCTGGGGCTCAGGGGGTCTCAGTGCCGGTGTAGATCAGATTCTGGGGCTCAGGGGGTCTCAGTGTCGGTGTAGATCAGATTCTGGGGTGCAGGGGGTCTCAGTGCTGGTGTAGTTCAGATTCTGGGGTGCAGGGGGTCTCAGTGCTGGTGTAGTTCAGATTCTGGGGCGCAGGGAGTCTCAGTGTCGGTGTAGATCAGATTCTGGGGCTCAGGGAGTCTCAGTGTCGGTGTAGATCAGATTCTGGGGCTCAGGGAGTCTCAGTGTCGGTGTAGATCAGATTCTGGGGCTCAGGGGGTCTCAGTGCCGGTGTAGATCAGATTCTGGGGCTCAGGGGGTCTCAGTGCCGGTGTAGATCAGATTCTGGGGCTCAGGGGGTCTCAGTGCCGGTGTAGATCAGATTCTGGGGCTCAGGGGGTCTCAGTGCCGGTGTAGATCAGATTCTGGGGCTCAGGGGGTCTCAGTGCTGGTGTAGATCAGATTCTGGGGCTCAGGGGGTCTCAGTGTTGGTGTAGATCAGATTCTGGGGTGCAGGGAGTCTCAGTGCTGGTGTAGTTCAGATTCTGGGGTGCAGGGAGTCTCAGTGCTGGTGTAGTTCAGATTCTGGGGCGCAGGGAGTCTCAGTGTTGGTGTAGATCAGATTCTGGGGCTCAGGGAGTCTCAGTGCCGGTGTAGTTCAGATTCTGGGGCTCAGGGAGTCTCAGTGTCGGTGTAGATCAGATTCTGGGGCTCAGGGAGTCTCAGTGCCGGTGTAGATCAGATTCTGGGGCTCAGGGAGTCTCAGTGCCGGTGTAGATCAGATTCTGGGGCTCAGGGAGTCTCAGTGCCGGTGTAGATCAGATTCTGTGGCTCAGGGGGTCTCAGTGCCGGTGTAGATCAGATTCTGGGGCTCAGGGGGTCTCAGTGCTGGTGTAGATCAGATTCTGGGGCTCAGGGGGTCTCAGTGTTGGTGTAGATCAGATTCTGGGGTGCAGGGAGTCTCAGTGCTGGTGTAGTTCAGATTCTGGGGTGCAGGGAGTCTCAGTGCTGGTGTAGTTCAGATTCTGGGGTGCAGGGAGTCTCAGTGTTGGTGTAGATCAGATTCTGAGGCTCAGGGAGTCTCAGTGCTGGTGTAGATCAGATTCTGGGGCTCAGGGAGTCTCAGTGCTGGTGTAGTTCAGATTCTGGGGCTCAGGGAGTCTCAGTGCTGGTGTAGATCAGATTCTGGGGCTCAGGGAGTCTCAGTGCTGGTGTAGATCAGATTCTGGGGCTCAGGGAGTCTCAGTGCTGGTGTAGATCAGATTCTGGGGTGCAGGGAGTCTCAGTGCTCTACAGCCTCTCTGGGACAGAAGCTCTTGTGGAGCAGTTCAGCTCAGACTGAGCCTCTTCCTGTGTGAAACCTCCTGTTCAACTGCTGACTCTTCTCAGAAACGCTTATCAGTGAAGAAGGTGTTGGAGCTCAGTGACCACAGGAGGACAGAGAACACTTCTTCTTTGCAGAAATAAGGCTGCCCAGCCCTGTTGTTGAAGCCGATACCCTGGCTCCTCTCCAGACACAGCTGGGTGAGCTCCTCCAGTCAGGACAGGGGGCTCTACTGTACACAGAGGGGGGCAGGGGTGGGGAACAGGCTGCCCAGCCCTGTTGTTGGAGCCGATACCCTGGCTCCTCTCCAGACACAGCTGGGTGAGCTCCTCCAGTCAGGACAGGGGGCTCTACTGTACACAGAGGGGGGCAGGGGTGGGGAACAGGCTGCCCAGCCCTGTTGTTGGAGCCGATACCCTGGCTCCTCTCCAGACACAGCTGGGTGAGCTCCTCCAGTCAGGACAGGAGGCTCTACTGTACACAGAGGGGGGCAGGGGTGGGGAACAGGCTGCCCAGCCCTGTTGTTGGAGCCGATACCCTGGCTCCTCTCCAGACACAGCTGGGTGAGCTCCTCCAGTCAGGACAGGGGGCTCTACTGTACACAGAGGGGGGCAGGGGTGGGGAACAGGCTGCCCAGCCCTGTTGTTGGAGCCGATACCCTGGCTCCTCTCCAGACACAGCTGGGTGAGCTCCTCCAGTCAGGACAGGAGGCTCTACTGTACACAGAGGGGGGCAGGGGTGGGGAACAGGCTGCCCAGCCCTGTTGTTGGAGCCGATACCCTGGCTCCTCTCCAGACACAGCTGGGTGAGCTCCTCCAGTCAGGACAGGGGGCTCTACTGTACACAGAGGGGGGCAGGGGTGGGGAACAGGCTGCCCAGCCCTGTTGTTGGAGCCGATACCCTGGCTCCTCTCCAGACACAGCTGGGTGAGCTCCTCCAGTCAGGACAGGAGGCTCTACTGTACACAGAGGGGGGCAGGGGTGGGGAACAGGCTGCCCAGCCCTGTTGTTGGAGCCGATACCCTGG
>NW_028296849.1:0-19317 GCF_055471065.1 Atractosteus spatula | reverse complement strand
CAGTACATTAACACTGCACTGAGAGAGAGGGGTTCATACAGACACACTGACTGGACACTCCAGTACATTGACACTGCACTGAGAGAGAGGGGTTCATACAGACACACTGACTGACTGGACACTCCAGTACATTAACACTGCACTGAGAGAGAGGGGTTCATACAGACACAACTGACTGGACACTCCAGTACATTAACACTGCACTGAGAGAGAGGGGTTCATACAGACACACTGACTGACTGGACACTCCAGTACATTAACACTGCACTGAGAGAGAGGGGTTCATACAGACACACTGACTGACTGGACACTCCAGTACATTAACACTGCACTGAGAGAGAGGGGTTCATACAGACACACTGACTGACTGGACACTCCAGTACATTAACACTGCACTGAGAGAGAGGGGTTCATACAGACACACTGACTGGACACTCCAGTACATTAACACTGCACTGAGAGAGAGGGGTTCATACAGACACACTGACTGACTGGACACTCCAGTACATTAACACTGCACTGAGAGAGAGGGGTTCATACAGACACCAACTGACACTGACTGGACACTCCAGTACATTAACACTGCACTGAGAGAGAGGGGTTCATACAGACACACTGACTGGACACTCCAGTACATTAACACTGCACTGAGAGAGAGGGGTTCATACAGACACACTGACTGACTGGACACTCCAGTACATTAACACTGCACTGAGAGAGAGGGGTTCATACAGACACACTGACTGGACACTCCAGTACATTAACACTGCACTGAGAGAGAGGGGTTCATACAGACACACTGACTGACTGGACACTCCAGTACATTAACACTGCACTGAGAGAGAGGGGTTCATACAGACACACTGACTGACTGGACACTCCAGTACATTAACACTGCACTGAGAGAGAGGGGTTCATACAGACACACTGACTGACTGGACACTCCAGTACATTAACACTGCACTGAGAGAGAGGGGTTCATACAGACACACTGACTGACTGGACACTCCAGTACATTAACACTGCACTGAGAGAGAGGGGTTCATACAGACACACTGACTGGACACTCCAGTACATTAACACTGCACTGAGAGAGAGGGGTTCATACAGACACACTGACTGACTGGACACTCCAGTACATTAACACTGCACTGAGAGAGAGGGGTTCATACAGACACACTGACTGACTGGACACTCCAGTACATTAACACTGCACTGAGAGAGAGGGGTTCATACAGACACACTGACTGACTGGACACTCCAGTACATTAACACTGCACTGAGAGAGAGGGGTTCATACAGACACACTGACTGACTGGACACTCCAGTACATTAACACTGCACTGAGAGAGAGGGGTTCATACAGACACACTGACTGGACACTCCAGTACATTAACACTGCACTGAGAGAGAGGGGTTCATACAGACACACTGACTGACTGGACACTCCAGTACATTAACACTGCACTGAGAGAGAGGGGTTCATACAGACACACTGACTGGACACTCCAGTACATTAACACTGCACTGAGAGAGAGGGGTTCATACAGACACACTGACTGACTGGACACTCCAGTACATTAACACTGCACTGAGAGAGAGGGGTTCATACAGACACACTGACTGACTGGACACTCCAGTACATTAACACTGCACTGAGAGAGAGGGGTTCATACAGACACACTGACTGACTGGACACTCCAGTACATTAACACTGCACTGAGAGAGAGGGGTTCATACAGACACACTGACTGACTGGACACTCCAGTACATTAACACTGCACTGAGAGAGAGGGGTTCATACAGACACACTGACTGGACACTCCAGTACATTAACACTGCACTGAGAGAGAGGGGTTCATACAGACACACTGACTGACTGGACACTCCAGTACATTAACACTGCACTGAGAGAGAGGGGTTCATACAGACACACTGACTGACTGGACACTCCAGTACATTAACACTGCACTGAGAGAGAGGGGTTCATACAGACACACTGACTGACTGGACACTCCAGTACATTAACACTGCACTGAGAGAGAGGGGTTCATACAGACACACTGACTGACTGGACACTCCAGTACATTAACACTGCACTGAGAGAGAGGGGTTCATACAGACACACTGACTGGACACTCCAGTACATTAACACTGCACTGAGAGAGAGGGGTTCATACAGACACACTGACTGACTGGACACTCCAGTACATTAACACTGCACTGAGAGAGAGGGGTTCATACAGACACACTGACTGACTGGACACTCCAGTACATTAACACTGCACTGAGAGAGAGGGGTTCATACAGACACACTGACTGGACACTCCAGTACATTAACACTGCACTGAGAGAGAGGGGTTCATACAGACACACTGACTGACTGGACACTCCAGTACATTAACACTGCACTGAGAGAGAGGGGTTCATACAGACACACTGACTGACTGGACACTCCAGTACATTAACACTGCACTGAGAGAGAGGGGTTCATACAGACACACTGACTGACTGGACACTCCAGTACATTAACACTGCACTGAGAGAGAGGGGTTCATACAGACACACTGACTGACTGGACACTCCAGTACATTAACACTGCACTGAGAGAGAGGGGTTCATACAGACACACTGACTGACTGGACACTCCAGTACATTAACACTGCACTGAGAGAGAGGGGTTAATACAGACACACTGACTGGACACTCCAGTACATTAACACTGCACTGAGAGAGAGGGGTTCATACAGACACACTGACTGACTGGACACTCCAGTACATTAACACTGCACTGAGAGAGAGGGGTTCATACAGACACACTGACTGGACACTCCAGTACATTAACACTGCACTGAGAGAGAGGGGTTCATACAGACACACTGACTGACTGGACACTCCAGTACATTAACACTGCACTGAGAGAGAGGGGTTCATACAGACACACTGACTGGACACTCCAGTACATTAACACTGCACTGAGAGAGAGGGGTTCATACAGACACACTGACTGACTGGACACTCCAGTACATTAACACTGCACTGAGAGAGAGGGGTTCATACAGACACACTGACTGACTGGACACTCCAGTACATTAACACTGCACTGAGAGAGAGGGGTTAATACAGACACACTGACTGGACACTCCAGTACATTAACACTGCACTGAGAGAGAGGGGTTCATACAGACACACTGACTGACTGGACACTCCAGTACATTAACACTGCACTGAGAGAGAGGGGTTCATACAGACACACTGACTGGACACTCCAGTACATTAACACTGCACTGAGAGAGAGGGGTTCATACAGACACACTGACTGACTGGACACTCCAGTACATTAACACTGCACTGAGAGAGAGGGGTTCATACAGACACACTGACTGGACACTCCAGTACATTAACACTGCACTGAGAGAGAGGGGTTCATACAGACACACTGACTGACTGGACACTCCAGTACATTAACACTGCACTGAGAGAGAGGGGTTCATACAGACACACTGACTGACTGGACACTCCAGTACATTAACACTGCACTGAGAGAGAGGGGTTCATACAGACACACTGACTGGACACTCCAGTACATTAACACTGCACTGAGAGAGAGGGGTTCATACAGACACACTGACTGGACACTCCAGTACATTAACACTGCACTGAGAGAGAGGGGTTCATACAGACACACTGACTGACTGGACACTCCAGTACATTAACACTGCACTGAGAGAGAGGGGTTCATACAGACACACTGACTGGACACTCCAGTACATTAACACTGCACTGAGAGAGAGGGGTTCATACAGACACACTGACTGACTGGACACTCCAGTACATTAACACTGCACTGAGAGAGAGGGGTTCATACAGACACACTGACTGACTGGACACTCCAGTACATTAACACTGCACTGAGAGAGAGGGGTTCATACAGACACACTGACTGGACACTCCAGTACATTAACACTGCACTGAGAGAGAGGGGTTCATACAGACACACTGACTGACTGGACACTCCAGTACATTAACACTGCACTGAGAGAGAGGGGTTCATACAGACACACTGACTGACTGGACACTCCAGTACATTAACACTGCACTGAGAGAGAGGGGTTCATACAGACACACTGACTGGACACTCCAGTACATTAACACTGCACTGAGAGAGAGGGGTTCATACAGACACACTGACTGACTGGACACTCCAGTACATTAACACTGCACTGAGAGAGAGGGGTTCATACAGACACACTGACTGGACACTCCAGTACATTAACACTGCACTGAGAGAGAGGGGTTCATACAGACACACTGACTGGACACTCCAGTACATTAACACTGCACTGAGAGAGAGGGGTTCATACAGACACACTGACTGACTGGACACTCCAGTACATTAACACTGCACTGAGAGAGAGGGGTTCATACAGACACACTGACTGACTGGACACTCCAGTACATTAACACTGCACTGAGAGAGAGGGGTTCATACAGACACACTGACTGACTGGACACTCCAGTACATTAACACTGCACTGAGAGAGAGGGGTTCATACAGACACACTGACTGACTGGACACTCCAGTACATTAACACTGCACTGAGAGAGAGGGGTTCATACAGACACACTGACTGACTGGACACTCCAGTACATTAACACTGCACTGAGAGAGAGGGGTTCATACAGACACACTGACTGGACACTCCAGTACATTAACACTGCCCTGAGAGAGAGGGGTTCAGACAGTTCAGGAGCTGACTCTACCTCCTCCAGCCCGTGATGCGCTGCTCCCGCTGCCGGGGGGACAGTCCAGCGACTCTCAGCCAGGCGATCGGCCAGAGCAGCAGGAGGAACAGGGCCGCCGCGGCCACACGCAGGGGCACCAGCAGGGCGCCCAGCAGCGCCACCTGTGGGCGGAGGCGCAGCGTTACGGCCGGCCGGGCCGGAGCGGAGACGCGGCGGAGGCGAGAGAGAGGCGTTACCTGCAGCCGCCGCGCCGGCGACAGCCGGAGCTCGTGTACGAACGGGCTGGCCGTCCTGCGTTGCGTGGCCGTGTCCCCCCGCGGGCTGTCTTCCTCCTCCTGCCCGCTCCTCCTCCTCCTCTTCCTCGTCTCTGCTCCGGCGTTCCCCGTCTCCATGGCGACGCCGGCCGGCCGGGCGGAGAGTTTCTAGTTTGTAAACAGTAGCCGAGACTCGCCTGCCCCTCCGAGCCGAGGGAGAAACTTAAAGCACCCGGCCAGAGGCACAAGCTCGTCGATAAGAAAACTGCCGGAGTGCAGGTCTGTCTCTGGGGCCGGACTGTCCCTCGGTGTCCCTCTCCTGTCCGGTGTGCCTCTGGGGCCGGACTGTCCCTCGGTGTCCCTCTCCTGTCCGGTGTGCCTCTGGGGCCGGACTGTCCCTCAGTGTCCCTCTCCTGTCCAGAGTGCAGGTCTATCCCTCAGTGTCCCTCTCCTGTCCGGTGTACCTCTGGGGCCGGACTGTCCCTTGGTGTCCCTTTCCTGTCCGGTATGTCTCTGGGGCCGGACTGTCCCTTGGTGTCCCTTTCCTGTCCGGTATGTCTCTGGGGCTGGACTGTCCCTCGGTGTCCCTCTCCTGTCCGATGTGTCTCTGGGGCTGGTCTGTCCCTCAGTGTCCCTCTCCTGTCCAGAGTGCAGGTCTGTGCCTCAGTGCTCAGTGTCCCTCTCCTGTCCGGTGTGTCTCTGGGGCTGAACTGTCCCTCGGTGTCTCTCTGCTGTCCGGTGTGTCTCTGGGGCTGGTCTGTCCCTCAGTGTCCCTCGGTGTCCCTCTCCTGTCCGGTGTGTCTCTGGGGCAGGTTGGTCCCTCAGTGTCCCTCTCCTGTCCGGTGTGTCTCTGGGGCTGGACTGTCCCTCAGTGTCCCTCTCCTGTCCGGTGTGTCTCTGGGGCAGGTTGGTCCCTCAGTGTCCCTCTCCTGTCCGGTGTGTCTCTGGGGCTGGACTGTCCCTCAGTGTCCCTCTCCTGTCCGGTGTGTCTCTGGGGCAGGTTGGTCCCTCAGTGTCCCTCGGTGTCCCTCTCCTGTCCGGTGTGTCTCTGGGGCAGGTTGGTCCCTCAGTGTCCCTCTCCTGTCCGGTGTGTCTCTGGGGCTGGACTGTCCCTCAGTGTCCCTCTCCTGTCCGGTGTGTCTCTGGGGCAGGTTGGTCCCTCAGTGTCCCTCTCCTGTCCTGTGTCCCTCTGGGGCTGGACTCGCCGGGATGACTGGTATTAAAACAGCAGCACTTGTTCCGAAGACGCCGAGATTCCTTCTGTGCGCCGACCGGCTCTTCCGGCCGCGGCTCTTTCCGTGTCTGAGTCAGCCCCGACACACCCCGGCTCTCACCCGCCCGCCGGCCCGCCCCCGGCTCGGACCCGCTCCCCCGGCCCCCCGGGGCGCGCAGGCGCAGAGCCGGGGTCCGCAGGTGAGTGGCGGTTATCGCGTGCCGGAGCGCCGTCACAGTCTCGCTGAGTCACCGGGGCAACAGATGCGGAACCACCCGCGTCGCGAGCAGGTGCCCCGCGGGAGTTGAGGGGGTCAGCGCGCGTGAGCGTCGTCGTGTCCTCGTGCTCCCAGCTGGAGGGGTTTCTGTCCAGCTGTGCAGAGCGAGGGGTGACCGCAGTTCTCCTGTCCTCCGCTTGCTGACCATCTTACCCAGTTCAGTCTATCCCTGGACCGGACACCAGCCCATCACAGGACACACACACACACACACCCTGGACAGGACACCAGCCCATCACAGGACACACACACACACACACACACCCTGGACAGGACACCAGCCCATCACAGGACACACACACACAGCCTGGACAGGACACCAGCCCATGAAAGGACACACACACACACACACCCTGAACAGGACACACACACACACACACACACACACACACACACCCTGGCCAGGACACCAGCCCATCACAGGACACACACACACCCTGAACAGGACACCAGCCCATCACAGGACACACACACACACACACACACACACACACACACACACACCTGGACAGGACACCAGCCCATCACAGGACACACACACACACACACCCTGGACAGGACACCAGCCCCTCACAGGACACACACACACACCCTGGACAGGACACACACACACACACACACACACACACACACACACACACACACACACACTGGACAGGACACCAGCCCGTCACAGGACACACACACACAGCATGTGAAGGTAAGACAATAAGACAAAGGGCTTTGTCCTGATTTGGAAGTGATGAGAAATGACTTGGGGGGGAAAAAACAGCTCCTGGACAAGATAAATCATTGTTTTGTAACTGTGACCTTGTCTAAACCCAATGAGAGGTGTTCATATAGACCGTTTTAAGTATATATATATAGTAGCTCAGGTGTGGAGCTGCGTCAGCAGGCGCAGGCTGCAAAGGAACAAGTAACAGGTTCATCCCTGCTGAAAAGAGACGAAGGAAAACACAACGTTTCGGCCGTGGAGCTTCTTCAGGTGTGAGGTCTCTTCAGGTATCGACACCTGAAGAAGCTCCACGGCCGAAACGTGTTCTCTTTCGTTTTTTCAGCAGGGAATAAACCTGTTACTTGTTCCTGTGCATATATATATTAATGTCAAGCTGTCTGTGTTGTGATTATCGGTATTTATTTGTGAAAAGAAATAGTTCATAAAAATGGAAAATAAAATCACACTAGGGCCAATTTTCCCAGAAGACAATTAACGCACCAGCCCGTGTCCGGACTGCGGGAGGAAACTGGGGCACCCCCACGGACACTGGGGGAACATGCAGACTCCACCCGCACAGCACCCCAGGACTCCAGCGCTGTGCAGCAGGCGTGCTGTCCTCCCCCCTCTTCTGTTCCTGCGGGCGCTCAGTCGCTGCGTCAGGTCCCGCTACTCTGGCCAGGGGTGAGGACACCTGCCTGCCACTGGCCTTCAGGCTCGATGCTGTCCCCCGGGGGGCGCTGTCCTGAGCAGTTTCTAGCACCGGAGACCGCAGCTCCTCCAATTATGCAATTAATGAGATCAGGAAGGTAACAGAGTCAGCAGGAAAACCAGAAGTGGGTTTCTCTCACCTGGACTGGAGCCATGCAACTCCGCTGTAGAGCAGCAGAACACCAAGAGTCCAGGCCGGGAGGGGATCCAGTCCAGGTCTTCGCTCCAGCTGATGCCAATTTATCACTATGAGATTAAGCACCCGGGCCCATTAAACAATTAAGCATCAACTCAGGGACTAGTTTACCAGCAGGCACCAAGGCCTGTAAGAGCCTGGGATGGAAGAGACAAGAGAACCCAGCTCAGGTCTGAAATAACATGGGACAGAGATAGCCAGTCCTGGAGGGGTCAGTGTGTGTGTCTGCAGCAGGGCTGTCCAGTCCCAGTCCTGGAGGGGTCAGTCAGTGTGTCTGCAGCGGGGCTGTCCAGTCCCGGTCCTGGAGGGGTCAGTGTGTGTGTCTGCAGCGGGGCTGTCCAGTCCCGGTCCTGGAGGGGTCAGTGTGTGTGTCTGCGGCGGGGCTGTCCAGTCCCGGTCCTGGAGGGGTCAGTGTGTGTGTCTGCGGCGGGGCTGTCCAGTCCCGGTCCTGGAGGGGTCAGTCAGTGTGTCTGCGGCGGGGCTGTCCAGTCCCGGTCCTGGAGGGGTCAGTGTGTCTGCGGCGGGGCTGTCCAGTCCCGGTCCTGGAGGGGTCAGTGTGTGTGTCTGCGGCGGGGCTGTCCAGTCCCGGTCCTGGAGGGGTCAGTGTGTGAGTCTGCGGCGGGGCTGTCCAGTCCCGGTCCTGGAGGGGTCAGTGTGTGTGTCTGCGGCGGGGCTGTCCAGTCCCGGTCCAGGAGGGGTCAGTGTGTGTGTCTGCGGCGGGGCTGTCCAGTCCCGGTCCTGGAGGGGTCAGTGTGTGTGTCTGCGGCGGGGCTGTCCAGTCCCCGTCCTGGAGGGGTCAGTGTGTGTGTCTGCGGCGGGGCTGTCCAGTCCCGGTCCTGGAGGGGTCAGTGTGTGTGTCTGCGGCGGGGCTGTCCAGTCCCGGTCCTGGAGGGGTCAGTGTCAGTCCAGGTTCTCTCTCCAGCTCGGCTCTTACTGCCCTCGATCAGTAACTTGTAATCACCCAGTCTAACGGCCCTCCGGCTCCTCTCAGCTCGAGAGACCTGGGAAACCTGCATGCAGAAACAGCGCCCCCTGCAGGACGAGGACTGGACACCCCCTGAAGCAAGACGCTCAGTGCTACTCCGTGGGAGCCATCGGTCCAACACTCGCTCCTCACCTTCACCTGTGACCGATCCCACAGCTGGGCTCTCCAGGAAGGGCAGGAGGATACCCTCCCCACTTGGGGAGAGGAGCTGGGAGTCTGTTCTGAGCACCTCGCTCCTGCTCGCTGCGCCCCACCCCCACAGCGAGCTGACCCGACTCGTCCTGCTGGAGAAACCCGTCCGACCACATGGCAGGGAAACTGGGAGAACGAGCCGGGAGCACAGTCCCAGCATCTCACACGGCTGAGGCCACTGATACTGAGGCTGATACTCCTGTTCACCCAGACCAGCGTCCCCTATCCCATCAAGCACCAGGCGGGGTAGAGCCTGGACAGGACACTTGCCCATCATAACATCACATCACTTTTCTGTCCCTGTACAGTCTCTTGCATGAGGACTGTGTCTTTTCACAGACCCCAGCTTGCTCTCCAGGAGACACACAGACAGGGAGAGAAGCTGGGGGTCAGAGCGCAGGGTCAGCCATTTATACAGCACCCCTGGAGCAGCTGGGGTGAAGGGCCTCGCTCAGGGGCCCAGCGGAGTAGGATTCCACTGCCGGCCACGGGATTCGAACCGGCAACCTCCCACAGCCACAGGCACAGATCCTGAGCCCCAGAGTCAACGCACACACACTGGACAAGACACCAGCCCATCGCAGGACACACCCACACACTGGAGAAGACACCAGCCCATCGCAGGACACACACAAACACACACACACCCGGGACAGGACACCAGTCCATCACAGGACTCTCACGCACACACACACACACACCCGGGACAGGACACCAGCCCATCACAGGACTCTCTCTCACACACACACACACCCGGGACAGGACACCAGCCCATCACAGGACTCTCTCTCACACACACACACACCCGGGACAGGACACCAGCCCATCACAGGACTCTCTCTCACTCACACACACACCCGGGGCAGGACACCAGCCCATCACAGGACTCTCTCTCACACACACACACCCGGGACAGGACACCAGTCCATCACAGGACTCTCTCTCCCTCACACACACACACACACCCTGGACAGGACACCAGCCCATCACAGGACTCTCTCTCACTCACACACACACCCGGGACAGGACACCAGTCCATCACAGGACTCTCTCTCTCTCTCACACACACACACACCCGGGACAGGACACCAGTCCATCACAGGACTCTCTCTCACTCACACACACACACACCCGGGGCAGGACACCAGCCCATCACAGGACTCTCACTCACACACACCCGGGACAGGACACCAGTCCATCACAGGACTCTCTCTCTCACACACACACACACACACACACACCCGGGGCAGGACACCAGCCCATCACAGGACTCTCTCTCACTCACACACACACCCGGGACAGGACACCAGTCCATCACAGGACTCTCTCTCTCACACACACACACACACCCGGGACAGGACACCAGTCCACCACAGGACTCTCTCTCTCTCACACACACACACACCCGGGGCAGGACACCAGCCCATCACATGACTCTCTCTCTCTCACACACACACACCCGGGGCAGGACACCAGCCCATCACATGACTCTCACTCACACACACCCGGGACAGGACACCAGTCCATCACAGGACTCTCTCTCACTCACACACAACCTGGCCAGGACACCAGTCCATCACAGGACTCTCTCTCTCTCACACACACACACGGGGCAGGACACCAGCCCATCACATGACTCTCTCTCTCACACACACACACACACCCGGGGCAGGACACCAGTCCATCACAGGACTCTCTCTCACTCACACACACACACCCGGGGCAGGACACCAGCCCATCACAGGACTCTCTCTCACTCACACACACCCGGGACAGGACACCAGTCCATCACAGGACTCTCTCTCTCACACACACACACCTGGGGCAGGACACCAGCCCATCACATGACTCTCTCACACACACACACCCACCCGGGGCAGGACACCAGCCCCTCCCTGCGGCTCCTGTGCCCACAGCCGGTTGGACAAGAAGAACAGGAGGCGTCTCTGCAGATCGTGTTTATAGGTTTCTGTGGTCGGGAGTCACACACGTGGAGAGACAATTCGCAGGCAGTTTCGCATCTCTACAGAATATAATACATACAGGCCCCCCGACTCCCCCCGCCCCCCCGACTCCCCCCGCCCCCCCGTCTGACCACCTTCCAGCAGCCAGGCTGACCTGCCCCCCCCCCCCAGGGGCGCGAGAGTCCGCTCCGTTCCGGCGCCCCCCTGTGGAGATCGTCCCGCGCTGGGAGAGGGGACGCCCCCAGGACCCAGCAGGGAGGGGGGGACCCCTCGAACAGGGGGCTAGGCGCCGCCGCCCCTCGGCCCTCTCCCAAAGACTTCCTGAGGGAGCCCCCCCCCCCCGAGAGCCGTGCCCCCGAAACTCCACCCCTTGTCGGTGAGAGAGCAACAAGCCCCCCCCCCCCGCCCCCCGGTCAGAGCAGACGGCAGCCGCGCTGGACCCCCGGCAGTAACTACGGCAGCACTGATCCCCAAAACTACTTTTATTTCCAAGACAACCCCTGAAGGAACAGAGAGGAGACGACGCGCCTCCCCTCCCCCCGGGCCGGGCCGGGCCGGGCCGGGCCGAGCGGGACTCGCTTCTCTACTGTTGCTTCAAGTCCTGTTGGAGAGGAATGCCCGGGGGAGCTCCGCACCGGACCAGACCGACCCGCGGACAGAGGGAAGCAGCCGGACAGACGGCGCCGGAGGCACCCGGCCACACACCCCCCCCCCCCCACCCACCGACAAATTAACAAAATCAAATTAACAAAAAAAAAAAACCCGTTAAGATAGAAAACGACGAGAAACTTCAACTGAAAACATGAGGAGCGGCCCGGCCATGATTAATCGGTCCGTACAAAACGAAAGACGAACAGCGCTGATTCCCCGGAAAGCGGAAGGGAGGGTTTTGGTCAATCTTCGGCGCTGGAGGAAGTGTCCGTGTTCTTGGGCATCATGGGGTCCTCCAGCAGGGCGGCCTCCCTGTCCGAGCTGTCGTAGCCCTGCGAGAGGCTGTCCCCGCCGTCAATCTCCAGGGTCCCGCCCTCCCCCAGCTCCGCCTCCAGCTTCACCTCGAAGGCGGGCTGCAGGAAGTGCGTGGGGAAGTGGGGGGAAGTGAGGTCGCCAAACGAGTCCCCGCCCTCCTCCCCCCGGCCCACCCCCGGGACCAGGGGCTCCCCGGACAGCGCTGCGCCGCCGAGGAGGGGGCTCCCCACCTGAGGCTCCAGTTTAATCGCGGCCGCGGGTTCGGCCAAGCCCTGCTGGGAGTGCCGGGGGCGGCGCCCCGGTTTCTTAATGTCCTCATTGAGAATCCTGTCGAACATGGACACTGGGAGATACCCCTGAGAGAGAGAGAGAGAGAGAGAGGGGTTCATACAGACACACTGACTGACTGGACACTCCAGTACATTAACACTGCACTGAGAGAGAGGGGTTCATACAGACACACTGACTGACTGGACACTCCAGTACATTAACACTGCACTGAGAGAGAGGGGTTCATACAGACACACTGACTGACTGGACACTCCAGTACATTAACACTGCACTGAGAGAGAGGGGTTCATACAGACACACTGACTGGACACTCCAGTACATTAACACTGCACTGAGAGAGAGGGGTTCATACAGACACACTGACTGACTGGACACTCCAGTACATTAACACTGCACTGAGAGAGAGGGGTTCATACAGACACACTGACTGACTGGACACTCCAGTACATTAACACTGCACTGAGAGAGAGGGGTTCATACAGACACACTGACTGGACACTCCAGTACATTAACACTGCACTGAGAGAGAGGGGTTCATACAGACACACTGACTGACTGGACACTCCAGTACATTAACACTGCACTGAGAGAGAGGGGTTCATACAGACACACTGACTGACTGGACACTCCAGTACATTAACACTGCACTGAGAGAGAGGGGTTCATACAGACACACTGACTGACTGGACACTCCAGTACATGAACACTGCACTGAGAGAGAGGGGTTCATACAGACACACTGACTGGACACTCCAGTACATTAACACTGCACTGAGAGAGAGGGGTTCATACAGACACACTGACTGACTGGACACTCCAGTACATTAACACTGCACTGAGAGAGAGGGGTTCATACAGACACACTGACTGACTGGACACTCCAGTACATTAACACTGCACTGAGAGAGAGGGGTTCATACAGACACACTGACTGACTGGACACTCCAGTACATTAACACTGCACTGAGAGAGAGGGGTTCATACAGACACACTGACTGGACACTCCAGTACATTAACACTGCACTGAGAGAGAGGGGTTCATACAGACACACTGACTGACTGGACACTCCAGTACATTAACACTGCACTGAGAGAGAGGGGTTCATACAGACACACTGACTGACTGGACACTCCAGTACATTAACACTGCACTGAGAGAGAGGGGTTCATACAGACACACTGACTGACTGGACACTCCAGTACATTAACACTGCACTGAGAGAGAGGGGTTCATACAGACACACTGACTGGACACTCCAGTACATTAACACTGCACTGAGAGAGAGGGGTTCATACAGACACACTGACTGACTGGACACTCCAGTACATTAACACTGCACTGAGAGAGAGGGGTTCATACAGACACACTGACTGGACACTCCAGTACATTAACACTGCACTGAGAGAGAGGGGTTCATACAGACACACTGACTGGACACTCCAGTACATTAACACTGCACTGAGAGAGAGGGGTTCATACAGACACACTGACTGACTGGACACTCCAGTACATTAACACTGCACTGAGAGAGAGGGGTTCATACAGACACACTGACTGACTGGACACTCCAGTACATTAACACTGCACTGAGAGAGAGGGGTTCATACAGACACACTGACTGGACACTCCAGTACATTAACACTGCACTGAGAGAGAGGGGTTCATACAGACACACTGACTGGACACTCCAGTACATTAACACTGCACTGAGAGAGAGGGGTTCATACAGACACACTGACTGACTGGACACTCCAGTACATTAACACTGCACTGAGAGAGAGGGGTTCATACAGACACACTGACTGACTGGACACTCCAGTACATTAACACTGCACTGAGAGAGAGGGGTTCATACAGACACACTGACTGACTGGACACTCCAGTACATTAACACTGCACTGAGAGAGAGGGGTTCATACAGACACACTGACTGACTGGACACTCCAGTACATGAACACTGCACTGGAAGGGAGTGTCCCACACTGACAGGCTGGAGGAACTGAGTCTCTTTAGTCTGAAGGGCAGGGAACAGCCCCCTGTGGCTGTGACCCGGCCCGGGCGGGTTCTGATGCGGAAGACTCACCGATTCCCTGACGATCTGGGCCCAGTCCGCTGTGACGGCGTAGTCGGGGTTCTCCTCCAGACACTGCCTGAGGCCCCGCAGAGACGGCGCAAACGCACCCCCCAGCTGCACGACAGAGACACAGAGAGGGGGAGCAGCGATGAGCCAGGGGTCCGAACGGGGAACAGTACGAGACCCCGGGTCCGAACACCGCCGAGGGGTCCCCCCTGAGTTGCACCAGAGCCACCCTCCCAGCCACTGGTGCTGACCCGTCTCCCAGCTCGGTCTCTCTCCAGGCCGGCGGGAAGCAGCCCCCCCATCCCGCCCAGAACCAAGCTCTCAGCGGTACAGCTGACCCCGCTGCGACCCCACACACGCGTGCATCCCTGGGGGGCGTTCGGCATACGATCTGCTGCTGTGTACACTAACTGCCCCTTGGGGGTATTAAAGACAGACTCTCTCTCGCTCTCTGACTGAGCCCCGAGCCCCAGGAGAAGGGAGGTGTGATGTTAAGGCAGAGTCCAGCTCTCCCGTCACCACCCGTCCCCCGCCCTCTCCCGTCACCACGCGTCTCCTGCCCCCCGCCCAGCCCTGAGCCGAAGGGGCCGGACTGCCCGTGTCCCGTGTGCCCCACCTTGCGGCCGGTCCGGAGGTTGATGAGCTGGACCCTCTCGGCGCCGGTCATGTCTCCCGGCTCCCTCCTCCTCTCCCGCTCCGCGGTCTTCTTCTTGCTGCCCCTCTTCCTGCGCGAGTGGCTCTCCAACAGCAGCTGAGCAGCGTGGGAACAGGGGGAGAGGTGACACACCGGCGCGCACAGAGCTCCCCGAGAAGACCACCACCCCGACACTGGGGCAGGACCGGCCCCAACCGGCCCTGCGCAGAGACTCACTGGCAGCACACTGGGCCCCGACCGGCCCCGACCGGCCCCGTGCAGAGACTCACCGGCAGCACACTGGGCCCCGACCGGCCCCGACCGGCCCCGACCGGCCCTGCGCAGAGACTCACCGGCAGCACACTGGGCCCCGACCAGCCCAGCGCAGAGACTCACCGGCAGCACACTGGGCCCCGACCGGCCCCGACCGGCCCAGCGCAGAGACTCACCGGCAGCACACTGGGCCCCGACCGGCCCCGACCGGCCCAGCGCAGAGACTCTCCGGCAGCACACTGGGCCCCGACCAGCCCAGCGCAGAGACTCACCGGCAGCACACTGGGCCCCGACCGGCCCCGACCGGCCCAGCGCAGAGACTCACCGGCAGCACACTGGGCTCCACCTCGTACTCCTGGTTCAGCTTCAGCCAATCGCTGAGCTCCTCCCGCTTGGGGGCGTCGTCCCCCGTCAGGACGGAGCGCGTCAGGGTGTGGATGACCGGCACGCGGCTCTCCGGGTCGGAGAACGGGTGATACTGGAACGCCAAAGGACAGGGAATAAAACTGGTGACCGCGCCCCGTCGGGCCCCGTCCCCGGTCCCCAGTCCACCCTCGCCCCGCCCCCCCGCCCCACGACAACCCCCGACCTGCACCCTCATTCCCCAGCACCGCTACCACACCCGACCTCCACCCTCGCCCCCCTGCACTACGACCCCCCCCGACCTCCCCTCTCTCCTCCAGCGACTCACGCACCGGCGCTGCCGGCGGAAAGGAAAGCTGTCTTACTGCATAGTCCCTGCGGCGGCCCCTCCTGGCTGCCCCCTCGGCCCCGGAGCCGTTGGGCAGGAGAGTCTGCTTCTGAAACGTCAGCTTCAGCCCCTCCTCCTGAGGACGAGAGGGAACAGTGTGACGTCATGACCATGCCAGTGTGACAGCGACCCTGAGCTCCTCTCTCCCCCTCAGCAGTGTGACAGCGACCCCCGAGCTCCTCTCTCCCTCAGCAATGTGACAGTGACCCCCGAGCTCCTCTCTCCCCCTCAGCAGTGTGACAGCGACCCCCGAGCTCCTCTCCCCCTCAGCAGTGTGACAGTGACCCCCGAGCTCCTCTCTCCCCCTCAGCAGTGTGACAGCGACCCCCGAGCTCCTCTCCCCCTCAGCAGTGTGACAGTGACCCCCGAGCTCCTCTCTCCCCCTCAGCAGTGTGACAGCGACCCCCGAGCTCCTCTCCCCCTCAGCAGTGTGACAGTGACCCCCGAGCTCCTCTCCCCCTCAGCAGTGTGACAGTGACCCCCGAGCTCCTCTCTCCCCCTCAGCAGTGTGACAGTGACCCCCGAGCTCCTCTCTCCCCCTCAGCAGTGTGACAGTGACCCCTGAGCTCCTCTCTCCCCCTCAGCAGTGTGACAGTGACCCCCGAGCTCCTCTCACCCCCTCTGACTGAGTGTGACAGTGACCCCCGAGCTCCTCTCTCCCCCTCAGCAGTGTGACAGTGACCCCCGAGTTCCTCTCTCCCCCTCAGCAGTGTGACAGTGACCCCCGAGCTCCTCTCTCCCCCTCAGCAGTGTGACAGTGACCCCCGAGCTCCTCTCACCCTCAGCAGTCTGACAGTGAACTCGGCATCCTGTGTGTCCACAGCATCAGTGTTCTTCCTTGGCAGGACACGGGTATAGCCAGGCATCGGCATTCCCTGACCCTCGGGGTCCCCCTGCTCTTCAGGGGCGCCCCCTTGGGAGACGTATGGCTCAGCGGTCATCCTCCGACCCCCGACCCAGCGACCCGTCAGCACAGCCACACAGATGCTGTCCAGGCGGTTTATCAACACGCGGTCCTGAAGGACAGGGCAAGAGTGGCCATGCAGGACCATCAGGTGTGCTCGGTCTAACGTTTTCTATGGCTGTTGTTCATTGCTGTCAAAAAATGTTATTAAACTACATTGGAATAGTCTAACTTGTCATGCTTTCTCTCCCGATGTGCTGTAGTCTCTCTCAGTGCAGTGTTAATGTACTGGAGTGTCCAGTCAGTCAGTGTGTCTGTATGAACCCCTCTCTCTCAGTGCAGTGTTAATGTACTGGAGTGTCCAGTCAGTCAGTGTGTCTGTATGAACCCCTCTCTCTCAGTGCAGTGTTAATGTACTGGAGTGTCCAGTCAGTCAGTGTGTCTGTATGAACCCCTCTCTCTCAGTGCAGTGTTAATGTACTGGAGTGTCCAGTCAGTGTGTCTGTATGAACCCCTCTCTCTCAGTGCAGTGTTAATGTACTGGAGTGTCCAGTCAGTGTGTCTGTATGAACCCCTCTCTCTCAGTGCAGTGTTAATGTACTGGAGTGTCCAGTCAGTGTGTCTGTATGAACCCCTCTCTCTCAGTGCAGTGTTAATGTACTGGAGTGTCCAGTCAGTGTGTCTGTATGAACCCCTCTCTCTCAGTGCAGTGTTAATGTAATGGAGTGTCCAGTCAGTCAGTGTGTCTGTATGAACCCCTCTCTCTCAGTGCAGTGTTAATGTACTGGAGTGTCCAGTCAGTCAGTGTGTCTGTATGAACCCCTCTCTCTCAGTGCAGTGTTAATGTACTGGAGTGTCCAGTCAGTCAGTGTGTCTGTATGAACCCCTCTCTCTCAGTGCAGTGTTAATGTACTGGAGTGTCCAGTCAGTGTGTCTGTATGAACCCCTCTCTCTCAGTGCAGTGTTAATGTACTGGAGTGTCCAGTCAGTGTGTCTGTATGAACCCCTCTCTCTCAGTGCAGTGTTAATGTACTGGAGTGTCCAGTCAGTCAGTGTGTCTGTATGAACCCCTCTCTCTCAGTGCAGTGTTAATGTACTGGAGTGTCCAGTCAGTCAGTGTGTCTGTATGAACCCCTCTCTCTCAGTGCAGTGTTAATGTACTGGAGTGTCCAGTCAGTGTGTCTGTATGAACCCCTCTCTCTCAGTGCAGTGTTAATGTACTGGAGTGTCCAGTCAGTCAGTGTGTCTGTATGAACCCCTCTCTCTCAGTGCAGTGTTCATGTACTGGAGTGTCCAGTCAGTCAGTGTGTCTGTATGAACCCCTCTCTCTCAGTGCAGTGTTAATGTACTGGAGTGTCCAGTCAGTCAGTGTGTCTGTATGAACCCCTCTCTCTCAGTGCAGTGTTAATGTACTGGAGTGTCCAGTCAGTCAGTGTGTCTGTATGAACCCCTCTCTCTCAGTGCAGTGTTAATGTACTGGAGTGTCCAGTCAGTCAGTGTGTCTGTATGAACCCCTCTCTCTCAGTGCAGTCAGTGTGTCTGTATGAACCCCTCTCTCTCAGTGCAGTGTTAATGTACTGGAGTGTCCAGTCAGTGTGTCTGTATGAACCCCTCTCTCTCAGTGCAGTGTTAATGTACTGGAGTGTCCAGTCAGTGTGTCTGTATGAACCCCTCTCTCTCAGTGCAGTGTTAATGTACTGGAGTGTCCAGTCAGTCAGTGTGTCTGTATGAACCCCTCTCTCTCAGTGCAGTGTTAATGTACTGGAGTGTCCAGTCAGTGTGTCTGTATGAACCCCTCTCTCTCAGTGCAGTGTTAATTTACTGGAGTGTCCAGTCAGTCAGTGTGTCTGTATGAACCCCTCTCTCTCAGTGCAGTGTTAATGTACTGGAGTGTCCAGTCAGTCAGTGTGTCTGTATGAACCCCTCTCTCTCAGTGCAGTGTTAATGTACTGGAGTGTCCAGTCAGTCAGGGTGTCTGTATGAACCCCTCTCTCTCAGTGCAGTGTTAATGTACTGGAGTGTCCAGTCAGTCAGTGTGTCTGTATGAACCCCTCTCTCTCAGTGCAGTGTTAATGTACTGGAGTGTCCAGTCAGTCAGTGTGTCTGTATGAATCTCTCTCTCTCAGTGCAGTGTTAATGTACTGGAGTGTCCAGTCAGTCAGTG
>NW_028296848.1:0-20114 GCF_055471065.1 Atractosteus spatula | reverse complement strand
ACCAAAGTTGCCAAAACGTGTTTATTTCTGCTGAAAAACACGTTTTGACAATTTCTGATCACTGGGGTGTAGGGCTGACTCAGTGTGCTCTTCTGAGCCAAGCAGTTACACTGTGATTCCAAGTGCTGAAAAAAAGCGTTTATTTCGGGCTGAAAAACACGTTTTGAAAACTGTGCTGTTCCTGCCCTATAACTTACATGGGGGTGACCAAAGTTGCCAAAACGTGTTTATTTCTGCTGAAAAACACGTTTTGACAATTTCTGCACACTGGGGTTAAGGGCTGAGTCAGTGTGCTCTTCTGAGCCAGGCAGTTACACTGCGATTCTAAGGGCTGAGAAAACGCGTTTATTTCGGACTGAAAAACACGTTTTGAAAACTGTGCTGTTCCTGCCCTATAACTTACATGGGGGTGACCAAAGTTGCCAAAACGTGTTTATTTCTGCTGAAAAACACGTTTTGACAATTTCTGATCACTGGGGTTAAGGGCTGACTCAGTGTGCTCTTCTGAGCCAAGCAGTTACACTGTGATTCCAAGTGCTGAAAAAAAGCGTTTATTTCGGGCTGAAAAACACGTTTTGAAAACTGTGCTGTTCCTGCCCTATAACTTACATGGGGTTGACCAAAGTTGCCAAAACGTGTTTATTTCTGCTGAAAAACACGTTTTGACAATTTCTGCACACTGGGGTTAAGGGCTGAGTCAGTGTGCTCTTCTGAGCCAGGCAGTTACACTGCGATTCCAAGGGCTGAGAAAACGCGTTTATTTCGGGCAGAAAAACACGTTTTGAAAACTGTGTTGTTCCTGCCCTATAACTTACATGGGGGTGACCAAAGTTGCCAAAACGTGTTTATTTCTGCTGAAAAACACGTTTTGACAATTTCTGATCACTGGGGTTAAGGGCTGACTCAGTGTGCTCTTCTGAGCCAAGCAGTTACACTGTGATTCCAAGTGCTGAAAAAAAGCGTTTATTTCGGGCTGAAAAACACGTTTTGAAAACTGTGCTGTTCCTGCCCTATAACTTACATGGGGGTGACCAAAGTTGCCAAAACGTGTTTATTTCTGCTGAAAAACATGTTTTGACAATTTCTGATCACTGGGGTTAAGGGCTGACTCTGTGTGCTCTTCTGAGCCAAGCAGTTACACTGCGATTCTAAGGGCTGAGAAAACGCGTTTATTTCGGGCTGAAAAACACGTTTTGAAAACTGTGCTGTTCCTGCCCTATAACTTACATGGGGGTGACCAAAGTTGCCAAAACGTGTTTATTTCTGCTGAAAAACACGTTTTGACAATTTCTGATCACTGGGGTTAAGGGCTGACTCAGTGTGCTCTTCTGAGCCAAGCAGTTACACTGTGATTCCAAGTGCTGAAAAAAAGCGTTTATTTCGGGCTGAAAAACACGTTTTGAAAACTGTGCTGTTCCTGCCCTATAACTTACATGGGGTTGACCAAAGTTGCCAAAACGTGTTTATTTCTGCTGAAAAACACGTTTTGACAATTTCTGCACACTGGGGTTAAGGGCTGAGTCAGTGTGCTCTTCTGAGCCAGGCAGTTACACTGCGATTCCAAGGGCTGAGAAAACGCGTTTATTTCGGGCTGAAAAACACGTTTTGAAAACTGTGCTGTTCCTGCCCTATAACTTACATGGGGGTGACCAAAGTTGCCAAAACGTGTTTTTTTCGGCTGAAAAACATGTTTTGACAATTTCTGATCACTGGGGTTAAGGGCTGACTCTGTGTGCTCTTCTGAGCCAAGCAGTTACACTGCGATTCTAAGGGCTGAGAAAACGCGTTTATTTCGGGCTGAAAAACACGTTTTGAAAACTGTGCTGTTCCTGCCCTATAACTTACATGGGGGTGACCAAAGTTGCCAAAACGTGTTTATTTCTGCTGAAAAACATGTTTTGACAATTTCTGATCACTGGGGTTAAGGGCTGACTCTGTGTGCTCTTCTGAGCCAAGCAGTTACACTGCGATTCTAAGGGCTGAGAAAACGCGTTTATTTCGGGCTGAAAAACACGTTTTGAAAACTGTGCTGTTCCTGCCCTATAACTTACATGGGGGTGACCAAAGTTGCCAAAACGTGTTTATTTCTGCTGAAAAACAAGTTTTGACAATTTCTGATCACTGGGGTTAAGGGCTGAGTCAGTGTGCTCTTCTGAGCCAGGCAGTTACACTGCGATTCCAAGGGCTGAGAAAAAGCGTTTATTTCGGGCTGAAAAACACGTTTTGAAAACTGTGCTGTTCCAGCCATATAACTTACATGGGGGAGACCAAAGTTGCCAAAACGTGTTTATTTCTGCTGAAAAACACGTTTTGACAATTTCTGATCACTGGGGTTAAGGGCTGACTCAGTGTGCTCTTCGGAGCCAGGCAGTTACACTGCGATTCCAAGGGCTGAGAAAAAGCGTTTATTTCGGGCTGAAAAACACGTTTTGAAAACTGTGCTGTTCCTGCCCTATAACTTACATGGGGGTGACCAAAGTTGCCAAAACGTGTTTATTTCTGCTGAAAAACACGTTTTGACAATTTCTGCACACTGGGGTTAAGGGCTGAGTCAGTGTGCTCTTCTGAGCCAGGCAGTTACACTACGATTCTAAGGGCTGAGAAAACGCGTTTATTTCGGGCTGAAAAACACGTTTTGAAAACTGTGCTGTTCCTGCCCTATAACTTACATGGGGGTGACCAAAGTTGCCAAAACGTGTTTATTTCTGCTGAAAAACACGTTTTGACAATTTCTGATCACTGGGGTGTAGGGCTGACTCAGTGTGCTCTTCTGAGCCAAGCAGTTACACTGTGATTCCAAGTGCTGAAAAAAAGCGTTTATTTCGGGCTGAAAAACACGTTTTGAAAACTGTGCTGTTCCTGCCCTATAACTTACATGGGGTTGACCAAAGTTGCCAAAACGTGTTTATTTCTGCTGAAAAACACGTTTTGACAATTTCTGCACACTGGGGTTAAGGGCTGAGTCAGTGTGCTCTTCTGAGCCAGGCAGTTACACTGCGATTCTAAGGGCTGAGAAAACGCGTTTATTTCGGACTGAAAAACACGTTTTGAAAACTGTGCTGTTCCTGCCCTATAACTTACATGGGGGTGACCAAAGTTGCCAAAACGTGTTTATTTCTGCTGAAAAACACGTTTTGACAATTTCTGATCACTGGGGTTAAGGGCTGACTCAGTGTGCTCTTCTGAGCCAAGCAGTTACACTGTGATTCCAAGTGCTGAAAAAAAGCGTTTATTTCGGGCTGAAAAACACGTTTTGAAAACTGTGCTGTTCCTGCCCTATAACTTACATGGGGTTGACCAAAGTTGCCAAAACGTGTTTATTTCTGCTGAAAAACACGTTTTGACAATTTCTGCACACTGGGGTTAAGGGCTGAGTCAGTGTGCTCTTCTGAGCCAGGCAGTTACACTGCGATTCCAAGGGCTGAGAAAACGCGTTTATTTCGGGCAGAAAAACACGTTTTGAAAACTGTGTTGTTCCTGCCCTATAACTTACATGGGGGTGACCAAAGTTGCCAAAACGTGTTTATTTCTGCTGAAAAACACGTTTTGACAATTTCTGATCACTGGGGTTAAGGGCTGACTCAGTGTGCTCTTCTGAGCCAAGCAGTTACACTGTGATTCCAAGTGCTGAAAAAAAGCGTTTATTTCGGGCTGAAAAACACGTTTTGAAAACTGTGCTGTTCCTGCCCTATAACTTACATGGGGGTGACCAAAGTTGCCAAAACGTGTTTATTTCTGCTGAAAAACATGTTTTGACAATTTCTGATCACTGGGGTTAAGGGCTGACTCTGTGTGCTCTTCTGAGCCAAGCAGTTACACTGCGATTCTAAGGGCTGAGAAAACGCGTTTATTTCGGGCTGAAAAACACGTTTTGAAAACTGTGCTGTTCCTGCCCTATAACTTACATGGGGGTGACCAAAGTTGCCAAAACGTGTTTATTTCTGCTGAAAAACACGTTTTGACAATTTCTGATCACTGGGGTTAAGGGCTGACTCAGTGTGCTCTTCTGAGCCAAGCAGTTACACTGTGATTCCAAGTGCTGAAAAAAAGCGTTTATTTCGGGCTGAAAAACACGTTTTGAAAACTGTGCTGTTCCTGCCCTATAACTTACATGGGGTTGACCAAAGTTGCCAAAACGTGTTTATTTCTGCTGAAAAACACGTTTTGACAATTTCTGCACACTGGGGTTAAGGGCTGAGTCAGTGTGCTCTTCTGAGCCAGGCAGTTACACTGCGATTCCAAGGGCTGAGAAAACGCGTTTATTTCGGGCTGAAAAACACGTTTTGAAAACTGTGCTGTTCCTGCCCTATAACTTACATGGGGGTGACCAAAGTTGCCAAAACGTGTTTTTTTCGGCTGAAAAACATGTTTTGACAATTTCTGATCACTGGGGTTAAGGGCTGACTCTGTGTGCTCTTCTGAGCCAAGCAGTTACACTGCGATTCTAAGGGCTGAGAAAACGCGTTTATTTCGGGCTGAAAAACACGTTTTGAAAACTGTGCTGTTCCTGCCCTATAACTTACATGGGGGTGACCAAAGTTGCCAAAACGTGTTTATTTCTGCTGAAAAACATGTTTTGACAATTTCTGATCACTGGGGTTAAGGGCTGACTCTGTGTGCTCTTCTGAGCCAAGCAGTTACACTGCGATTCTAAGGGCTGAGAAAACGCGTTTATTTCGGGCTGAAAAACACGTTTTGAAAACTGTGCTGTTCCTGCCCTATAACTTACATGGGGGTGACCAAAGTTGCCAAAACGTGTTTATTTCTGCTGAAAAACAAGTTTTGACAATTTCTGATCACTGGGGTTAAGGGCTGAGTCAGTGTGCTCTTCTGAGCCAGGCAGTTACACTGCGATTCCAAGGGCTGAGAAAAAGCGTTTATTTCGGGCTGAAAAACACGTTTTGAAAACTGTGCTGTTCCAGCCATATAACTTACATGGGGGAGACCAAAGTTGCCAAAACGTGTTTATTTCTGCTGAAAAACACGTTTTGACAATTTCTGATCACTGGGGTTAAGGGCTGACTCAGTGTGCTCTTCGGAGCCAGGCAGTTACACTGCGATTCCAAGGGCTGAGAAAAAGCGTTTATTTCGGGCTGAAAAACACGTTTTGAAAACTGTGCTGTTCCTGCCCTATAACTTACATGGGGGTGACCAAAGTTGCCAAAACGTGTTTATTTCTGCTGAAAAACACGTTTTGACAATTTCTGCACACTGGGGTTAAGGGCTGAGTCAGTGTGCTCTTCTGAGCCAGGCAGTTACACTACGATTCTAAGGGCTGAGAAAACGCGTTTATTTCGGGCTGAAAAACACGTTTTGAAAACTGTGCTGTTCCTGCCCTATAACTTACATGGGGGTGACCAAAGTTGCCAAAACGTGTTTATTTCTGCTGAAAAACACGTTTTGACAATTTCTGATCACTGGGGTGTAGGGCTGACTCAGTGTGCTCTTCTGAGCCAAGCAGTTACACTGTGATTCCAAGTGCTGAAAAAAAGCGTTTATTTCGGGCTGAAAAACAAGTTTTGAAAACTGTGCTGTTCCTGCCCTATAACTTACATGGGGTTGACCAAAGTTGCCAAAACGTGTTTATTTCTGCTGAAAAACACGTTTTGACAATTTCTGATCACTGGGGTTAAGGGCTGACTCAGTGTGCTCTTCTGAGCCAAGCAGTTACACTGTGATTCCAAGTGCTGAAAAAAAGCGTTTATTTCGGGCTGAAAAACACGTTTTGAAAACTGTGCTGTTCCTGCCCTATAACTTACATGGGGGTGACCAAAGTTGCCAAAACGTGTTTATTTCTGCTGAAAAACATGTTTTGACAATTTCTGATCACTGGGGTTAAGGGCTGACTCTGTGTGCTCTTCTGAGCCAAGCAGTTACACTGCGATTCTAAGGGCTGAGAAAACGCGTTTATTTCGGGCTGAAAAACACGTTTTGAAAACTGTGCTGTTCCTGCCCTATAACTTACATGGGGGTGACCAAAGTTGCCAAAACGTGTTTATTTCTGCTGAAAAACATGTTTTGACAATTTCTGATCACTGGGGTTAAGGGCTGACTCTGTGTGCTCTTCTGAGCCATTCAGTTACACTACGATTCTAAGGGCTGAGAAAACGCGTTTATTTCGGGCTGAAAAACACGTTTTGAAAACTGTGCTGTTCCTGCCCTATAACTTACATGGGGGTGACCAAAGTTGCCAAAACGTGTTTATTTCTGCTGAAAAACACGTTTTGACAATTTCTGATCACTGGGGTGTAGGGCTGACTCAGTGTGCTCTTCTGAGCCAAGCAGTTACACTGTGATTCCAAGTGCTGAAAAAAAGCGTTTATTTCGGGCTGAAAAACACGTTTTGAAAACTGTGCTGTTCCTGCCCTATAACTTACATGGGGGTGACCAAAGTTGCCAAAACGTGTTTATTTCTGCTGAAAAACACGTTTTGACAATTTCTGATCACTGGGGTTAAGGGCTGACTCAGTGTGCTCTTCTGAGCCAAGCAGTTACACTGTGATTCCAAGTGCTGAAAAAAAGCGTTTATTTCGGGCTGAAAAACACGTTTTGAAAACTCTGCTGTTCCTGCCCTATAACTTACATGGGGGTGACCAAAGTTGCCAAAACGTGTTTATTTCTGCTGAAAAACATGTTTTGACAATTTCTGATCACTGGGGTTAAGGGCTGACTCTGTGTGCTCTTCTGAGCCAAGCAGTTACACTGCGATTCTAAGGGCTGAGAAAACGCGTTTATTTCGGGCTGAAAAACACGTTTTGAAAACTGTGCTGTTCCTGCCCTATAACTTACATGGGGGTGACCAAAGTTGCCAAAACGTGTTTATTTCTGCTGAAAAACATGTTTTGACAATTTCTGATCACTGGGGTTAAGGGCTGACTCTGTGTGCTCTTCTGAGCCAAGCAGTTACACTGCGATTCTAAGGGCTGAGAAAACGCGTTTATTTCGGGCTGAAAAACACGTTTTGAAAACTGTGCTGTTCCTGCCCTATAACTTACATGGGGGTGACCAAAGTTGCCAAAACGTGTTTATTTCTGCTGAAAAACATGTTTTGACAATTTCTGATCACTGGGGTTAAGGGCTGACTCTGTGTGCTCTTCTGAGCCAAGCAGTTACACTGCGATTCTAAGGGCTGAGAAAACGCGTTTATTTCGGGCTGAAAAACACGTTTTGAAAACTGTGCTGTTCCTGCCCTATAACTTACATGGGGGTGACCAAAGTTGCCAAAACGTGTTTATTTCTGCTGAAAAACACGTTTTGACAATTTCTGCACACTGGGGTTAAGGGCTGAGTCAGTGTGCTCTTCTGAGCCAGGCAGTTACACTGCGATTCCAAGGGCTGAGAAAACGCGTTTATTTCGGGCTGAAAAACACGTTTTGAAAACTGTGCTGTTCCTGCCCTATAACTTACATGGGGGTGACCAAAGTTGCCAAAACGTGTTTATTTCGGCTGAAAAACATGTTTTGACAATTTCTGATCACTGGGGTTAAGGGCTGACTCTGTGTGCTCTTCTGAGCCAAGCAGTTACACTGCGATTCTAAGGGCTGAGAAAACGCGTTTATTTCGGGCTGAAAAACACGTTTTGAAAACTGTGCTGTTCCTGCCCTATAACTTACATGGGGGTGACCAAAGTTGCCAAAACGTGTTTATTTCTGCTGAAAAACATGTTTTGACAATTTCTGATCACTGGGGTTAAGGGCTGACTCTGTGTGCTCTTCTGAGCCAAGCAGTTACACTGCGATTCTAAGGGCTGAGAAAACGCGTTTATTTCGGGCTGAAAAACACGTTTTGAAAACTGTGCTGTTCCTGCCCTATAACTTTCATGGGGGTGACCAAAGTTGCCAAAACGTGTTTATTTCTGCTGAAAAACAAGTTTTGACAATTTCTGATCACTGGGGTTAAGGGCTGAGTCAGTGTGCTCTTCTGAGCCAGGCAGTTACACTGCGATTCCAAGGGCTGAGAAAAAGCGTTTATTTCGGGCTGAAAAACACGTTTTGAAAACTGTGCTGTTCCAGCCATATAACTTACATGGGGGAGACCAAAGTTGCCAAAACGTGTTTATTTCTGCTGAAAAACACGTTTTGACAATTTCTGATCACTGGGGTTAAGGGCTGACTCAGTGTGCTCTTCGGAGCCAGGCAGTTACACTGCGATTCCAAGGGCTGAGAAAAAGCGTTTATTTCGGGCTGAAAAACACGTTTTGAAAACTGTGCTGTTCCTGCCCTATAACTTACATGGGGGTGACCAAAGTTGCCAAAACGTGTTTATTTCTGCTGAAAAACACGTTTTGACAATTTCTGCACACTGGGGTTAAGGGCTGAGTCAGTGTGCTCTTCTGAGCCAGGCAGTTACACTACGATTCTAAGGGCTGAGAAAACGCGTTTATTTCGGGCTGAAAAACACGTTTTGAAAACTGTGCTGTTCCTGCCCTATAACTTACATGGGGGTGACCAAAGTTGCCAAAACGTGTTTATTTCTGCTGAAAAACACGTTTTGACAATTTCTGATCACTGGGGTGTAGGGCTGACTCAGTGTGCTCTTCTGAGCCAAGCAGTTACACTGTGATTCCAAGTGCTGAAAAAAAGCGTTTATTTCGGGCTGAAAAACAAGTTTTGAAAACTGTGCTGTTCCTGCCCTATAACTTACATGGGGTTGACCAAAGTTGCCAAAACGTGTTTATTTCTGCTGAAAAACACGTTTTGACAATTTCTGATCACTGGGGTTAAGGGCTGACTCAGTGTGCTCTTCTGAGCCAAGCAGTTACACTGTGATTCCAAGTGCTGAAAAAAAGCGTTTTTTTCGGGCTGAAAAACACGTTTTGAAAACTGTGCTGTTCCTGCCCTATAACTTACATGGGGGTGACCAAAGTTGCCAAAACGTGTTTATTTCTGCTGAAAAACATGTTTTGACAATTTCTGATCACTGGGGTTAAGGGCTGACTCTGTGTGCTCTTCTGAGCCAAGCAGTTACACTGCGATTCTAAGGGCTGAGAAAACGCGTTTATTTCGGGCTGAAAAACACGTTTTGAAAACTGTGCTGTTCCTGCCCTATAACTTACATGGGGGTGACCAAAGTTGCCAAAACGTGTTTATTTCTGCTGAAAAACATGTTTTGACAATTTCTGATCACTGGGGTTAAGGGCTGACTCTGTGTGCTCTTCTGAGCCATTCAGTTACACTACGATTCTAAGGGCTGAGAAAACGCGTTTATTTCGGGCTGAAAAACACGTTTTGAAAACTGTGCTGTTCCTGCCCTATAACTTACATGGGGGTGACCAAAGTTGCCAAAACGTGTTTATTTCTGCTGAAAAACACGTTTTGACAATTTCTGATCACTGGGGTGTAGGGCTGACTCAGTGTGCTCTTCTGAGCCAAGCAGTTACACTGTGATTCCAAGTGCTGAAAAAAAGCGTTTATTTCGGGCTGAAAAACACGTTTTGAAAACTGTGCTGTTCCTGCCCTATAACTTACATGGGGTTGACCAAAGTTGCCAAAACGTGTTTATTTCTGCTGAAAAACACGTTTTGACAATTTCTGCACACTGGGGTTAAGGGCTGAGTCAGTGTGCTCTTCTGAGCCAGGCAGTTACACTGCGATTCCAAGGGCTGAGAAAACGCGTTTATTTCGGGCTGAAAAACACGTTTTGAAAACTGTGTTGTTCCTGCCCTATAACTTACATGGGGGTGACCAAAGTTGCCAAAACGTGTTTATTTCTGCTGAAAAACACGTTTTGACAATTTCTGATCACTGGGGTTAAGGGCTGACTCAGTGTGCTCTTCTGAGCCAAGCAGTTACACTGTGATTCCAAGTGCTGAAAAAAAGCGTTTATTTCGGGCTGAAAAACACGTTTTGAAAACTCTGCTGTTCCTGCCCTATAACTTACATGGGGGTGACCAAAGTTGCCAAAACGTGTTTATTTCTGCTGAAAAACATGTTTTGACAATTTCTGATCACTGGGGTTAAGGGCTGACTCTGTGTGCTCTTCTGAGCCAAGCAGTTACACTGCGATTCTAAGGGCTGAGAAAACGCGTTTATTTCGGGCTGAAAAACACGTTTTGAAAACTGTGCTGTTCCTGCCCTATAACTTACATGGGGGTGACCAAAGTTGCCAAAACGTGTTTATTTCTGCTGAAAAACATGTTTTGACAATTTCTGATCACTGGGGTTAAGGGCTGACTCTGTGTGCTCTTCTGAGCCAAGCAGTTACACTGCGATTCTAAGGGCTGAGAAAACGCGTTTATTTCGGGCTGAAAAACACGTTTTGAAAACTGTGCTGTTCCTGCCCTATAACTTACATGGGGGTGACCAAAGTTGCCAAAACGTGTTTATTTCTGCTGAAAAACAAGTTTTGACAATTTCTGATCACTGGGGTTAAGGGCTGAGTCAGTGTGCTCTTCTGAGCCAGGCAGTTACACTGCGATTCCAAGGGCTGAGAAAAAGCGTTTATTTCGGGCTGAAAAACACGTTTTGAAAACTGTGCTGTTCCTGCCCTATAACTTACATGGGGGTGACCAAAGTTGCCAAAACGTGTTTATTTCTGCTGAAAAACACGTTTTGACAATTTCTGCACACTGGGGTTAAGGGCTGAGTCAGTGTGCTCTTCTGAGCCAGGCAGTTACACTACGATTCTAAGGGCTGAGAAAACGCGTTTATTTCGGGCTGAAAAACACGTTTTGAAAACTGTGCTGTTCCTGCCCTATAACTTACATGGGGGTGACCAAAGTTGCCAAAACGTGTTTATTTCTGCTGAAAAACACGTTTTGACAATTTCTGATCACTGGGGTGTAGGGCTGACTCAGTGTGCTCTTCTGAGCCAAGCAGTTACACTGTGATTCCAAGTGCTGAAAAAAAGCGTTTATTTCGGGCTGAAAAACAAGTTTTGAAAACTGTGCTGTTCCTGCCCTATAACTTACATGGGGTTGACCAAAGTTGCCAAAACGTGTTTATTTCTGCTGAAAAACACGTTTTGACAATTTCTGATCACTGGGGTTAAGGGCTGACTCAGTGTGCTCTTCTGAGCCAAGCAGTTACACTGTGATTCCAAGTGCTGAAAAAAAGCGTTTTTTTCGGGCTGAAAAACACGTTTTGAAAACTGTGCTGTTCCTGCCCTATAACTTACATGGGGGTGACCAAAGTTGCCAAAACGTGTTTATTTCTGCTGAAAAACATGTTTTGACAATTTCTGATCACTGGGGTTAAGGGCTGACTCTGTGTGCTCTTCTGAGCCAAGCAGTTACACTGCGATTCTAAGGGCTGAGAAAACGCGTTTATTTCGGGCTGAAAAACACGTTTTGAAAACTGTGCTGTTCCTGCCCTATAACTTACATGGGGGTGACCAAAGTTGCCAAAACGTGTTTATTTCTGCTGAAAAACATGTTTTGACAATTTCTGATCACTGGGGTTAAGGGCTGACTCTGTGTGCTCTTCTGAGCCATTCAGTTACACTACGATTCTAAGGGCTGAGAAAACGCGTTTATTTCGGGCTGAAAAACACGTTTTGAAAACTGTGCTGTTCCTGCCCTATAACTTACATGGGGGTGACCAAAGTTGCCAAAACGTGTTTATTTCTGCTGAAAAACACGTTTTGACAATTTCTGATCACTGGGGTGTAGGGCTGACTCAGTGTGCTCTTCTGAGCCAAGCAGTTACACTGTGATTCCAAGTGCTGAAAAAAAGCGTTTATTTCGGGCTGAAAAACACGTTTTGAAAACTGTGCTGTTCCTGCCCTATAACTTACATGGGGTTGACCAAAGTTGCCAAAACGTGTTTATTTCTGCTGAAAAACACGTTTTGACAATTTCTGCACACTGGGGTTAAGGGCTGAGTCAGTGTGCTCTTCTGAGCCAGGCAGTTACACTGCGATTCCAAGGGCTGAGAAAACGCGTTTATTTCGGGCTGAAAAACACGTTTTGAAAACTGTGTTGTTCCTGCCCTATAACTTACATGGGGGTGACCAAAGTTGCCAAAACGTGTTTATTTCTGCTGAAAAACACGTTTTGACAATTTCTGATCACTGGGGTTAAGGGCTGACTCAGTGTGCTCTTCTGAGCCAAGCAGTTACACTGTGATTCCAAGTGCTGAAAAAAAGCGTTTATTTCGGGCTGAAAAACACGTTTTGAAAACTCTGCTGTTCCTGCCCTATAACTTACATGGGGGTGACCAAAGTTGCCAAAACGTGTTTATTTCTGCTGAAAAACATGTTTTGACAATTTCTGATCACTGGGGTTAAGGGCTGACTCTGTGTGCTCTTCTGAGCCAAGCAGTTACACTGCGATTCTAAGGGCTGAGAAAACGCGTTTATTTCGGGCTGAAAAACACGTTTTGAAAACTGTGCTGTTCCTGCCCTATAACTTACATGGGGGTGACCAAAGTTGCCAAAACGTGTTTATTTCTGCTGAAAAACATGTTTTGACAATTTCTGATCACTGGGGTTAAGGGCTGACTCTGTGTGCTCTTCTGAGCCAAGCAGTTACACTGCGATTCTAAGGGCTGAGAAAACGCGTTTATTTCGGGCTGAAAAACACGTTTTGAAAACTGTGCTGTTCCTGCCCTATAACTTACATGGGGGTGACCAAAGTTGCCAAAACGTGTTTATTTCTGCTGAAAAACAAGTTTTGACAATTTCTGATCACTGGGGTTAAGGGCTGAGTCAGTGTGCTCTTCTGAGCCAGGCAGTTACACTGCGATTCCAAGGGCTGAGAAAAAGCGTTTATTTCGGGCTGAAAAACACGTTTTGAAAACTGTGCTGTTCCAGCCATATAACTTACATGGGGGAGACCAAAGTTGCCAAAACGTGTTTATTTCTGCTGAAAAACACGTTTTGACAATTTCTGATCACTGGGGTTAAGGGCTGACTCAGTGTGCTCTTCTGAGCCAGGCAGTTACACTGCGATTCCAAGGGATGAGAAAAAGCGTTTATTTCGGGCTGAAAAACACGTTTTGAAAACTGTGCTGTTCCTGCCCTATAACTTACATGGGGGTGACCAAAGTTGCCAAAACGTGTTTATTTCTGCTGAAAAACACGTTTTGACAATTTCTGCACACTGGGGTTAAGGGCTGAGTCAGTGTGCTCTTCTGAGCCAGGCAGTTACACTGCGATTCCAAGGGCTGAGAAAAAGCGTTTATTTCGGGCTGAAAAACACGTTTTGAAAACTGTGCTGTTCCAGCCATATAACTTACATGGGGGAGACCAAAGTTGCCAAAACGTGTTTATTTCTGCTGAAAAACACGTTTTGACAATTTCTGATCACTGGGGTTAAGGGCTGAGTCAGTGTGCTCTTCTGAGCCAGGCAGTTACACTGCGATTCCAAGGGCTGAGAAAACGCGTTTATTTCGGGCTGAAAAACACGTTTTGAAAACTGTGTTGTTCCTTCCCTATAACTTACATGGGGGTGACCAAAGTTGCCAAAACGTGTTTATTTCTGCTGAAAAACACGTTTTGACAATTTCTGATCACTGGGGTTAAGGGCTGACTCAGTGTGCTCTTCTGAGCCAGGCAGTTACACTGCGATTCCAAGGGATGAGAAAAAGCGTTTATTTCGGGCTGAAAAACACGTTTTGAAAACTGTGCTGTTCCTGCCCTATAACTTACATGGGGGTGACCAAAGTTGCCAAAACGTGTTTATTTCTGCTGAAAAACACGTTTTGACAATTTCTGCACACTGGGGTTAAGGGCTGAGTCAGTGTGCTCTTCTGAGCCAGGCAGTTACACTATGATTCTAAGGGCTGAGAAAACGCGTTTATTTCGGGCTGAAAAACACGTTTTGAAAACTGTGCTGTTCCTGCCCTATAACTTACATGGGGGTGACCAAAGTTGCCAAAACGTGTTTATTTCTGCTGAAAAACACGTTTTGACAATTTCTGATCACTGGGGTGTAGGGCTGACTCAGTGTGCTCTTCTGAGCCAAGCAGTTACACTGTGATTCCAAGTGCTGAAAAAAAGCGTTTATTTCGGGCTGAAAAACACGTTTTGAAAACTGTGCTGTTCCTGCCCTATAACTTACATGGGGGTGACCAAAGTTGCCAAAACGTGTTTATTTCTGCTGAAAAACACGTTTTGACAATTTCTGCACACTGGGGTTAAGGGCTGAGTCAGTGTGCTCTTCTGAGCCAGGCAGTTACACTGCGATTCTAAGGGCTGAGAAAACGCGTTTATTTCGGACTGAAAAACACGTTTTGAAAACTGTGCTGTTCCTGCCCTATAACTTACATGGGGTTGACCAAAGTTGCCAAAACGTGTTTATTTCTGCTGAAAAACACGTTTTGACAATTTCTGCACACTGGGGTTAAGGGCTGAGTCAGTGTGCTCTTCTGAGCCAGGCAGTTACACTGCGATTCCAAGGGCTGAGAAAACGCGTTTATTTCGGGCTGAAAAACACGTTTTGAAAACTGTGTTGTTCCTGCCCTATAACTTACATGGGGGTGACCAAAGTTGCCAAAACGTGTTTATTTCTGCTGAAAAACATGTTTTGACAATTTCTGATCACTGGGGTTAAGGGCTGACTCTGTGTGCTCTTCTGAGCCAAGCAGTTACACTGCGATTCTAAGGGCTGAGAAAACGCGTTTATTTCGGGCTGAAAAACACGTTTTGAAAACTGTGCTGTTCCTGCCCTATAACTTACATGGGGGTGACCAAAGTTGCCAAAACGTGTTTATTTCTGCTGAAAAACATGTTTTGACAATTTCTGATCACTGGGGTTAAGGGCTGACTCTGTGTGCTCTTCTGAGCCAAGCAGTTACACTGCGATTCTAAGGGCTGAGAAAACGCGTTTATTTCGGGCTGAAAAACACGTTTTGAAAACTGTGCTGTTCCTGCCCTATAACTTACATGGGGGTGACCAAAGTTGCCAAAACGTGTTTATTTCTGCTGAAAAACAAGTTTTGACAATTTCTGATCACTGGGGTTAAGGGCTGAGTCAGTGTGCTCTTCTGAGCCAGGCAGTTACACTGCGATTCCAAGGGCTGAGAAAAAGCGTTTATTTCGGGCTGAAAAACACGTTTTGAAAACTGTGCTGTTCCAGCCATATAACTTACATGGGGGAGACCAAAGTTGCCAAAACGTGTTTATTTCTGCTGAAAAACACGTTTTGACAATTTCTGATCACTGGGGTTAAGGGCTGACTCAGTGTGCTCTTCGGAGCCAGGCAGTTACACTGCGATTCCAAGGGCTGAGAAAAAGCGTTTATTTCGGGCTGAAAAACACGTTTTGAAAACTGTGCTGTTCCTGCCCTATAACTTACATGGGGGTGACCAAAGTTGCCAAAACGTGTTTATTTCTGCTGAAAAACACGTTTTGACAATTTCTGCACACTGGGGTTAAGGGCTGAGTCAGTGTGCTCTTCTGAGCCAGGCAGTTACACTACGATTCTAAAGGCTGAGAAAACGCGTTTATTTCGGGCTGAAAAACACGTTTTGAAAACTGTGCTGTTCCTGCCCTATAACTTACATGGGGGTGACCAAAGTTGCCAAAACTTGTTTATTTCTGCTGAAAAACACGTTTTGACAATTTCTGATCACTGGGGTGTAGGGCTGACTCAGTGTGCTCTTCTGAGCCAAGCAGTTACACTGTGATTCCAAGTGCTGAAAAAAAGCGTTTATTTCGGGCTGAAAAACACGTTTTGAAAACTGTGCTGTTCCTGCCCTATAACTTACATTGGGGTGACCAAAGTTGCCAAAACGTGTTTATTTCTGCTGAAAAACACGTTTTGACAATTTCTGCACACTGGGGTTAAGGGCTGAGTCAGTGTGCTCTTCTGAGCCAGGCAGTTACACTGCGATTCCAAGGGCTGAGAAAACGCGTTTATTTCGGGCTGAAAAACACGTTTTGAAAACTGTGTTGTTCCTTCCCTATAACTTACATGGGGGTGACCAAAGTTGCCAAAACGTGTTTATTTCTGCTGAAAAACACGTTTTGACAATTTCTGATCACTGGGGTTAAGGGCTGACTCAGTGTGCTCTTCTGAGCCAGGCAGTTACACTGCGATTCCAAGGGATGAGAAAAAGCGTTTATTTCGGGCTGAAAAACACGTTTTGAAAACTGTGCTGTTCCTGCCCTATAACTTACATGGGGGTGACCAAAGTTGCCAAAACGTGTTTATTTCTGCTGAAAAACACGTTTTGACAATTTCTGCACACTGGGGTTAAGGGCTGAGTCAGTGTGCTCTTCTGAGCCAGGCAGTTACACTATGATTCTAAGGGCTGAGAAAACGCGTTTATTTCGGGCTGAAAAACACGTTTTGAAAACTGTGCTGTTCCTGCCCTATAACTTACATGGGGGTGACCAAAGTTGCCAAAACGTGTTTATTTCTGCTGAAAAACACGTTTTGACAATTTCTGATCACTGGGGTGTAGGGCTGACTCAGTGTGCTCTTCTGAGCCAAGCAGTTACACTGTGATTCCAAGTGCTGAAAAAAAGCGTTTATTTCGGGCTGAAAAACACGTTTTGAAAACTGTGCTGTTCCTGCCCTATAACTTACATGGGGGTGACCAAAGTTGCCAAAACGTGTTTATTTCTGCTGAAAAACACGTTTTGACAATTTCTGCACACTGGGGTTAAGGGCTGAGTCAGTGTGCTCTTCTGAGCCAGGCAGTTACACTGCGATTCTAAGGGCTGAGAAAACGCGTTTATTTCGGACTGAAAAACACGTTTTGAAAACTGTGCTGTTCCTGCCCTATAACTTACATGGGGGTGACCAAAGTTGCCAAAACGTGTTTATTTCTGCTGAAAAACACGTTTTGACAATTTCTGATCACTGGGGTTAAGGGCTGACTCAGTGTGCTCTTCTGAGCCAAGCAGTTACACTGTGATTCCAAGTGCTGAAAAAAAGCGTTTATTTCGGGCTGAAAAACACGTTTTGAAAACTGTGCTGTTCCTGCCCTATAACTTACATGGGGTTGACCAAAGTTGCCAAAACGTGTTTATTTCTGCTGAAAAACACGTTTTGACAATTTCTGCACACTGGGGTTAAGGGCTGAGTCAGTGTGCTCTTCTGAGCCAGGCAGTTACACTGCGATTCCAAGGGCTGAGAAAACGCGTTTATTTCGGGCAGAAAAACACGTTTTGAAAACTGTGTTGTTCCTGCCCTATAACTTACATGGGGGTGACCAAAACGTGTTTATTTCTGCTGAAAAACACGTTTTGACAATTTCTGATCACTGGGGTTAAGGGCTGACTCAGTGTGCTCTTCTGAGCCAAGCAGTTACACTGTGATTCCAAGTGCTGAAAAAAAGCGTTTATTTCGGGCTGAAAAACACGTTTTGAAAACTGTGCTGTTCCTGCCCTATAACTTACATGGGGGTGACCAAAGTTGCCAAAACGTGTTTATTTCTGCTGAAAAACATGTTTTGACAATTTCTGATCACTGGGGTTAAGGGCTGACTCTGTGTGCTCTTCTGAGCCAAGCAGTTACACTGCGATTCTAAGGGCTGAGAAAACGCGTTTATTTCGGGCTGAAAAACACGTTTTGAAAACTGTGCTGTTCCTGCCCTATAACTTACATGGGGGTGACCAAAGTTGCCAAAACGTGTTTATTTCTGCTGAAAAACACGTTTTGACAATTTCTGATCACTGGGGTTAAGGGCTGACTCAGTGTGCTCTTCTGAGCCAAGCAGTTACACTGTGATTCCAAGTGCTGAAAAAAAGCGTTTATTTCGGGCTGAAAAACACGTTTTGAAAACTGTGCTGTTCCTGCCCTATAACTTACATGGGGTTGACCAAAGTTGCCAAAACGTGTTTATTTCTGCTGAAAAACACGTTTTGACAATTTCTGCACACTGGGGTTAAGGGCTGAGTCAGTGTGCTCTTCTGAGCCAGGCAGTTACACTGCGATTCCAAGGGCTGAGAAAACGCGTTTATTTCGGGCTGAAAAACACGTTTTGAAAACTGTGCTGTTCCTGCCCTATAACTTACATGGGGGTGACCAAAGTTGCCAAAACGTGTTTATTTCTGCTGAAAAACATGTTTTGACAATTTCTGATCACTGGGGTTAAGGGCTGACTCTGTGTGCTCTTCTGAGCCAAGCAGTTACACTGCGATTCTAAGGGCTGAGAAAACGCGTTTATTTCGGGCTGAAAAACACGTTTTGAAAACTGTGCTGTTCCTGCCCTATAACTTACATGGGGGTGACCAAAGTTGCCAAAACGTGTTTATTTCTGCTGAAAAACATGTTTTGACAATTTCTGATCACTGGGGTTAAGGGCTGACTCTGTGTGCTCTTCTGAGCCAAGCAGTTACACTGCGATTCTAAGGGCTGAGAAAACGCGTTTATTTCGGGCTGAAAAACACGTTTTGAAAACTGTGCTGTTCCTGCCCTATAACTTACATGGGGGTGACCAAAGTTGCCAAAACGTGTTTATTTCTGCTGAAAAACAAGTTTTGACAATTTCTGATCACTGGGGTTAAGGGCTGAGTCAGTGTGCTCTTCTGAGCCAGGCAGTTACACTGCGATTCCAAGGGCTGAGAAAAAGCGTTTATTTCGGGCTGAAAAACACGTTTTGAAAACTGTGCTGTTCCAGCCATATAACTTACATGGGGGAGACCAAAGTTGCCAAAACGTGTTTATTTCTGCTGAAAAACACGTTTTGACAATTTCTGATCACTGGGGTTAAGGGCTGACTCAGTGTGCTCTTCGGAGCCAGGCAGTTACACTGCGATTCCAAGGGCTGAGAAAAAGCGTTTATTTCGGGCTGAAAAACACGTTTTGAAAACTGTGCTGTTCCTGCCCTATAACTTACATGGGGGTGACCAAAGTTGCCAAAACGTGTTTATTTCTGCTGAAAAACACGTTTTGACAATTTCTGCACACTGGGGTTAAGGGCTGAGTCAGTGTGCTCTTCTGAGCCAGGCAGTTACACTACGATTCTAAGGGCTGAGAAAACGCGTTTATTTCGGGCTGAAAAACACGTTTTGAAAACTGTGCTGTTCCTGCCCTATAACTTACATGGGGGTGACCAAAGTTGCCAAAACGTGTTTATTTCTGCTGAAAAACACGTTTTGACAATTTCTGATCACTGGGGTGTAGGGCTGACTCAGTGTGCTCTTCTGAGCCAAGCAGTTACACTGTGATTCCAAGTGCTGAAAAAAAGCGTTTATTTCGGGCTGAAAAACACGTTTTGAAAACTGTGCTGTTCCTGCCCTATAACTTACATGGGGTTGACCAAAGTTGCCAAAACGTGTTTATTTCTGCTGAAAAACACGTTTTGACAATTTCTGATCACTGGGGTTAAGGGCTGACTCAGTGTGCTCTTCTGAGCCAAGCAGTTACACTGTGATTCCAAGTGCTGAAAAAAAGCGTTTATTTCGGGCTGAAAAACACGTTTTGAAAACTGTGCTGTTCCTGCCCTATAACTTACATGGGGGTGGTCAAAGTTGCCAAAACGTGTTTATTTCTGCTGAAAAACATGTTTTGACAATTTCTGATCACTGGGGTTAAGGGCTGACTCTGTGTGCTCTTCTGAGCCAAGCAGTTACACTGCGATTCTAAGGGCTGAGAAAACGCGTTTATTTCGGGCTGAAAAACACGTTTTGAAAACTGTGCTGTTCCTGCCCTATAACTTACATGGGGGTGACCAAAGTTGCCAAAACGTGTTTATTTCTGCTGAAAAACATGTTTTGACAATTTCTGATCACTGGGGTTAAGGGCTGACTCTGTGTGCTCTTCTGAGCCAGGCAGTTACACTACGATTCTAAGGGCTGAGAAAACGCGTTTATTTCGGGCTGAAAAACACGTTTTGAAAACTGTGCTGTTCCTGCCCTATAACTTACATGGGGGTGACCAAAGTTGCCAAAACGTGTTTATTTCTGCTGAAAAACACGTTTTGACAATTTCTGATCACTGGGGTGTAGGGCTGACTCAGTGTGCTCTTCTGAGCCAAGCAGTTACACTGTGATTCCAAGGGCTGAAAAAAAGCGTTTATTTCGGGCTGAAAAACACGTTTTGAAAACTGTGCTGTTCCTGCCCTATAACTTACATGGGGTTGACCAAAGTTGCCAAAACGTGTTTATTTCTGCTGAAAAACACGTTTTGACAATTTCTGCACACTGGGGTTAAGGGCTGAGTCAGTGTGCTCTTCTGAGCCAGGCAGTTACACTGCGATTCCAAGGGCTGAGAAAACGCGTTT
>NW_028296847.1:0-20843 GCF_055471065.1 Atractosteus spatula | reverse complement strand
CCGTGGAATGACCAGGAGAGCAGTAGAGTGTCATGAAGTGTTCTTTCAGGACTCTGTGCAGACTACACAATCCTGGGGGAGTGAAAAAAAAAACAGGGAAAAAGGCATGCAAGGGGGCTGGAAGTAAAACAGGGGATGTGTCTATGGTGCACTGGTGTTTGGGGGAGGTGTGGCCAAGGCAAACAGTCCAAGGGTGTCCGAGGCAAATCCAAGAGTGAAGCAAATGTCCAAGACTGGGTAATCCATTCTGACAGACAAACAAAGTTAAAAGCCGGAGTGGGATCAGGCGGAGGGTCGGGGGAATAAAAAGGAGGTAACGGGACCAGACGCTCCCTAATCCCAGACTCAGTAGATCAGGACGCCGTGTTGAAGCCTATGCCGTCGAGTCGCTTCTGAACTCACGGGTAGGCGGGCTTCTGGGCGTCCATCTTCCAAAGCTGAGCCCCGATAGGCAGGAACGTCTGGCTTATATAGCACGGGGGGCTGGAACCAGAGGCAGGTGTGGGAGATGAGTATAAAACAAGGAAGGGCTGGAGCCTCCTTAAGAGGAGGGGTTTTCAGTCGTGACATAGAGACCCTATGTGTAGTGGCAAAAGGGCTCAGGAGGTCAGACGATGTTGGGAAGAAACCTATTCCGTCAGGCTGTGGTGGAGACGATCTGGTGCTAGGCAGGTCTCAAGACATCCGAATCTTCAATGCTGAGGCAGGAACAAAGAGTGACCCGGAAATATATAGCCTCACACAAAGACACACCGGAAGGACAAGTAAAGCACAGGGAAACTAAGAACAGGACAGAGTAGGAGCGCCCTCTAGATGTAGACGGCTTGACATAATGCTTATCCAAAATTTACAAGATGAATGGGACAGAAACCACAACAAATTAGGGAAAATGCCTGCACAACTGCTGCAACAATTATTTTTCTATTTTCCTGATAATAATTTAAGTGAATATGTTGCTGTTATAATTAATATATTTTGATGCTAAGTATGTAAAGTAACAATTTGATTGTAATCTCTTTGACATCTATTGATTCTAGTGTCTTGTTTTAAATGGAAATTTATTCTGTAATGCATTGAACTTTATCAAGGGATTATTAGTTACTGCCAATCCAACACCTTTCAGCCTTCACTTAGAAGGCATGCCATATACAGTATAGTGATAGTAGTGGGTGCAATGGCATGAAGCAGGCATTCAGAATTACAATTTCAGTAACTGAGTGCAGTGAAGTGGAAAAGCGATTCCTCAAGAAAAGCTGTTCCTGTGCTACTTTAATCAAAATAGAAAACTTGAGGTTATTTTCTTATTAACATGTAGTTAATAAGAAACCAGTATTAACATTTTTATTGTTGATTTTTGTTTCCTTTTGTTTGTTTAATAGAATAAGTTATACATATATACTAGTGTGTATATATATACTAATATACAGTATATAAACTCGTGGATTCTTAAATATACCAGTTCAAAATGTCAACTGAAGGAATGGATTAAAAAGAAACCTTCCCAAAATATGGATGCTTTCCCTCCCACACAGATTTATGAATTATTCAATGCAACATCCAATGTAAATCTACCCTCCTTTGGGGGACATATGCCTGCAAACATAATCTCCCTCAGTATTTCTAAGACAATCATTCAAATTATGTGATACATAGTTATTTGAGTCTCAACTCCGAGATATTTGAAATGTTTCACCATAGGTTAAACCATACTTTGGGGTACACTATTCAATGGAAGGGTCAATCTAGCCTAATTTATTCATATCAATGAAAGTTTTCATAATAGCCAAAAAGTAGGTGAATAACAAGTAAATGTGCTAAACATAGTAGAATGCAGTTAGCAAAGATTATAATATGATGTTTTTAATATTGATGTGAATGGAGAAAGACAATTTAAATGTCACGGATGTCGGAAAGGGCATGTCGTGGAATGGCAGGAGAGCAAAAAAGACCCTATACGTAGTGGCAAAACGGGGGTTAGTTCGGGCTCAGCAGGTCAGACGATGTCGGGAAGAAACCTATGCCCTCAAGCCGCGGAGGAGACGACCTGGTGCTAAGCAGGACTCAAGACATCTGAACCCTTAATGCTGAGTGAGGAGGAAAGAGTGACCTGAAAATATATAGCCCTAGACAAAGATACACTGGAAGGACAAGCAAAGCACAGGGAAACTAGGAACAGGACAGAGTAGGAGCACCCTCTAGCTGTAGAGGGCATGACAGTAAATCAGGAGCTGTCTCAGCCTCAAATGGGTGCCTGTGTGCACATTCCGAATAATATGAATGTTACAGTTGTACCATTGTAATTATGGTCTTAGACATTGGATGAATTGATGAATTATACATCAATTTAGTTTTTTGCATATTAGATTATAACTATTCAAATTAATGCCATTACCTTTTGTACAGTATGGGTAAACACAAATAGTGCAGTATTTGCAAAAATACTGTGTACAAGATGCACAATACTTTACATCAGAGGTAGGCACTCCTGTTTCTGTAGGATTTCATTCCAACTCAGGTCTCAAAATCTAAATCAGCCCAGTTTTGTCTTTATGGGAATAACTCCTTACTCTTTTCGAGAAATGCCTGGAGATCTTTAACGACCACTGAGAGTCAGGACCTCGGTTTAACGTGTCATCTGAAAGACAATGCCCACTACAGTATAGTGTCCTCGCCACTATACCAGGGCATTAGGACCCACACAGACCACCACAGGGTGGGTGCCTCCCCACTGGTCCCACTAACACCACTTCCAGCAGTAACCATAGCTTCCCAAGAGGTCTCCCATCCAGGTACTGACCAGGCTCAACCCTACTTAGCTTCAGGAGGTAGCTAGTTGAAAGCTGCAGAGTAATATGGCTGCTGGCCAGTTTAGGAATGTATTTAATTTAAATAAATAGTTTATGTATTCTTAATTTATAAACAATAAAGCTGTTTTTTGTAGATTCGTAGATTGTTTATAATTTTATGAATCTGTAATGTAATCTGCTGTTTTTTTTTAAAAATGGTTATAATATTAATCAGGGGTGGCATGATGGTGCAGTGGTGAGCATTCCTACCTGGGTTCAATTGAGTGTGTCTGTATTTGTCTGTATGTGTCCTGTGATGGACTGGCAATGGACTGGTTTTACTGCCATTGCTTGCTAGGATAGGCTCTTGCTGCCCTGCCACCCTGTACTGGATAAAGTGGTTAAAAAGTGGATGGATGAAATGTTAATCAGACCATTTCTACTTTTATAATTCATTAATGTCATGAAACATCTATGAACAAGTTAGAAATCCTTTTTTCTGTTCAGCAATAAGGTTCTTGTTAGAACATTAAACATTATACATCAAGTGTAAACATTAAAAATTATACTTGTTATTCACAGTACAGATGCAGCCATTCAAAGTGCGTGGCACAGACACGTACCGGAGGTAATTGGCTACGGCCTCGTGCGTCACGATGCAAAATACCGCGGTACGTGATTGGTTGACTGACAGGGGCACTCATGGTGCGTTGGTCGGTCATAGAAAGATTTAAATGTCTAATTTAAGATTTAAATGTGTTGCGGAACATTAATATAATTATATCGTTATTAATTTCTTTAGATACGCGATTCCATATTATATTCCCTTTTAATCAAATTCTAAAAGTATGCTTGTTGACTCCGGTATCACGTTAGTTAAAGACTTCGATGCTTAAAATGTTTAGGGAGAAATGGAATACTGGTGTGTATGTTTTCTTTAAAGTACCGAGACCAGCCATATACTGTATGTTTATGTTCCAAAATTAATATTGTTTATGGGCTTCACACGCATTACAGTATGCTCCTATTCTTTTTATGCTCAGCTACTAAGATTTCCCTTCAGTGGTAAAATTCCATATAAATCTTCAATAATTAAATGGGCACAGTAAAGACATTAAATATACATATACATACTGTATACAGTACAGTTTGCATACAGTAATATATTTATGTTCCTAAATCAATCTCTTTTATGAGCATGTGAAAGGCATGGTGAATCGGAGATTCTCAAAAATTACTGTACTTTGCATGATTGGAAACAAATGCATGATTGCGAAATGCTGTGGTGTTACTTTTACAAAGACGGTCAATGAAAAAAAGAATGTGGACCAGGGCAATACTTTGAGTTTACAGCTTGTCCAAGGTCATTTATTATTAATACTATAAGTAATATCTTCGTTAAAGACTTTGATGGCGACAGCACAAACATGAGAGGTTGAGCTTTATTAGCTCCACCTTGCGGAAATTCCGGATACTATTATTTTCTTTGCGGTACTATAAGAGAATTTACGGTAACTCGCGGTAGACTGCGTAAAGCGCACCACAAAATAATGCAGTATTGCCCGCTTGTTTTGAAAGGCTGCATCTGTATTACGTTTTTATGTTGTATGATCTTTCTCTGTGTTGCAGGAATCTTATTTTGCTACAGTGAAGCTGATTTATACAGTTGGATATGGAGCTTCTGTTATCACTCTCACAGTTGCTGTTGTAATCTTACTCCTATTCAGGTACATCACTCACATCATGCGAAAATAAATAATGTTTTTTATTCAAAATATCAATAGATGATGTTTATAGTTTATCCATTATTTCTGTTCATTCATAACATAAGGTAACTTATATCCAATGATAATATCTTCCTAATTTGCTAAAAGGACAATAAGTCATTTTACCTGATATAACTTCAGTGTCATTGACAATGGCAGTCATGCTATGGGTAAACCTAGAAAGTATCATTGAAACAACTATGAATGGAAATATTACTATTTAACACTTGTTTAAATTACAACACAAAAACCAATTGCAATCACTTCTGAGCATAACCCATTAACATTTTATTATTCATTTTTCTGTTTGGTTTTAATAAATTCTCCGAGTATATTTATATAACATGAAAGGGTATTAAGCAATTTCAACATGGCAGCAAAACGTTTCCTGTTTCCTCTGTAATGAACAACTATAACTGTAAAGCAAGTTCTTACTTAACCCATGCAACCCCTTTTTAGACAAACAAATTGTCAAACAAATTTAAACAAATTAATTAAAAAATCACCACTTGGTGGGTCAATTGCAGCAAACCTTTGGATTTAATTGCATAATAAGTTGCTGACTAGTTGATTTGGGAATATATAGGTTGAATTACAGTAAGTACACTGCTTTCAGTTCATTGCAATTGAACATGTAAGCCTATTTACAAGGAAGAGAGGCCTCTAGTGGCAAGAATGGCTGTTATTATAGTTCCTTTAATGTCCTGCTTGCCACAGTAATATTTTTGGTTTTATTATGCATTTGATTATGTTGGGTTTCTGTCACTAATGCAATCGATCTACAGCATATCGATTTCAATGCTGTAACACTATTCGTCTTCAAAAAACAACCTTAGACACTCTGAAACCTGGATTATTTATGGTATGACAAGTTGTGATCATATTTTTGTAAACTGATCAATGGTTTGTGTCGGCATATTATGATTACATGACAATCTACACAAAAAGAAGGGACAGTGTTATTCAGCATGGATAAATACTGTCCATTCTAAAGTTTCATTTGCAAACATTTAAATAATTTTGGGAAAAGAATCCAATCTACTCATAAAGACAAACCATAAAAATAAAACACCTCACCATCTGCCAAGAATTTTTGGAGTTTTGAGTAAAGGTTTTATGCAAGGCTGCTGTCACATTCCCATGTAACAGATTATTCAGGTTGATTGTTGATCCTGTATATACTGTATAAGTACAGTGTAATATATCAGAAACTCAAAAATAGCTGCATGGGCGTGTTGTTATTAATTTATCTGGTCTAATTCAAAGGGCAGACTGTTTCAAGAAAGACCACAATGGAACAAGTTAAATTTCATTTGAGTCAATAATTGCCATTTGAGATGATGATGCATTAAGAACTGTCATTCCTTTAAAAAAAACTGGAAGAGATTTTTTTTCTCCCAAGAAGCATCTGAAAGATTCATTTAAACTTGATTTTGTTTTTAACATTGTAACATTATGCTGGAGTTTTATCTTGAATTTATACTACAAATAATCAGCATGTAACCAGACTATGGAGAATAATGATGTTATCTAAATGATGTCAGAAGTATTATTGCTCTCGTATAAGATTAAATTATACTCTTTTAGTTTCCACGAATGAATTAAATGATCCAATTTCTATATAATATAAAACATAAATGGAAGAATAAAGCATTGAAAAGGCTAATTTTGGGAAAACATATCCACATACAACAAATTGTTACTTTAAAAAAAATATATCTATGTTTACATACATAGAGAAAATATGTTTTGGTGTCAGGTTTCAAAAATATTATAATATTTTTAAGTACCATACTTTAAGTAAGGATTTTAACAGACAGCACCTGCTCTTCTATTTCTAGGGACAGTCACCCAAGAATCCCAGTTTCTGCTCTCTTGTTGACTTTCTTTTTGGAATCAATAGTTCAAGACTATTTTGTCCTTCCCTATTTCTCTTAACAATACTTAAAATTATGTATGGTGATTGTAGCGGTCTCTGCTCGTTACCAGCATTGAGCGCCATGGCAACCATCCACCTGTTGGTCCCAGGCTAGGTTCCCAGCTGCAAGAATTGTAAATGTGGCATTTAGGTGACTTCCAGCACTTTTTTTTTCTCTGGTCCTGGGGTTTAGCTTCATGGAGAGACCCTAACCCAAGTTTTCAAATCCTAATCAATGACACTGACTATACAGTACCTTCAGGACCAGACATCCAACCTTTAGTGAGTCCAGCTTCACTGAGTCATATGGGAGGTTGGGCATGTCTCTTTCAAACCATAAACAGTAAACCATGCCACTATAAACCATAACCCATTTTATATCCACATTTATCAACTCCTATTTATGGAATTCCTTCAGTAACCTCACTAAGACAGGCTTCTTTTTCCTAGACATCCAATAACCAATGCTCCTTCACTATGGCTTCCCTTATAACCTTAGCAATTCCTTAGCAATAGAAACTAGCAGAGTAATGCCCTAAAGATTTCTTGCCACTGCCTTCATTATAAAAGAATAGTCTCCCTTGCATGGTCCACCAAAGGGTCTGGAGGACCCAAAGTCCAAACCTTCCTGGCATTTGTATGGACAAGCAGCAGTTTAGCCTTTCCATTATTATGAAAATGGAAATTAAAATGGAGACGAATGGTGCTGCTATCCTAACACCGTGCTATCCTAACATACTATTCTTCAAGCATTATTCCAACTAAGAACAGCCTTCATCTAGAAAACCTTTTCCAGTACCTTGGGACCCCACTTCTCTGCCGGATCTACTTTAGAACTGGTTATTTACTTTGTTATATCCAGGTGAACTTTCTCCGCCCTCTTCTTCACAGACTGTGATCAGCAGCCTTTAATTATCAAACCTGCATGCCTGTTCAATTATTTCTCCTCTTCTTCTTTGCTCATCTTTCTGGGTTCCCTTGGAGCTCTCTTCTTGGATCCCCAACTTTCAACTTGCTGCAGCGCTGCTACAAATGGCTGCATCATAACAAATATCATCACAAAAACAAATGCAACATTTGAACTCTGTGTGTATAAAGGGGCTGCAACACAACATGATTTATAAATCACAAGGTGCTGTCGCTCAAAGTGAATGGGAGATGTCAGAAAACAATGGAGGTACTAGAGTGCTTAACTGTGACATGAGCAGAACATAAATGGAACACACTTTCAATGCATATTCATATGATGATAACATGCTAACAAAGTGACCTAAAAGACATTTTTAATTAGTCATTTCAAATATTATAATCATATGCTATTAGGCTTCCTCTATTTTTGAAAATATCTCACTCTGATGGACCTGTTTTCAGATTTGTGGGTTTTAGAATCTGTATGATTTTCCACTTGCTTCCTGTATAGTGTACAGTATATGTAACAGGACAGCGAACAGGTTAAAGGAGTGACATCTCTCTTACCCTTAAACCAAACAGTGCAGACGTCTGACATAGTAGAAGATGCAGTCTATTAGCGTAGCAAAGTTTGGTGCTGTCTGGGGACTGTTACTGTGTCTGAGCCCTTGACCAGCTTTGAATGAATCTCAGCCAAGACAGAGCAGATTTACAAGTGTTATTTATATAATCCTTGAATCATCAGTGAGAAAACAAAAATATATATTTTTTATTTTAAGGATAAAATTATCATCTTTTTCATTATTTTCATAAGACACATTTTTTGTTTAAGAAATGTATGAGGAGTTGAGTAACATGTTGAAAACATGCCTCATTTACAGTTTTATGAGTCAGATTTTGGGACTGCACAATACTGACTTCTCTAAGAAATATTTTACCTTTTAAAATAGAAAAATATCTTTCTGTTTTTCTTATAAAAATCTTTCACAAAGTTTGATGGGAAAATAAATATACATTTCAATTTATTTTTTTTCTTTCACATTTTTGTGAAAAGACCAATTTACCAGTTTTTTATTGTTATCAATTTACAGGAGGCTTCACTGTGCAAGAAATTATATTCACATCCAACTCTTTGTCACCTTTATCCTGAGAGCTGTGGCAGTTTTCATTAAGGATGCCATTCTGTTTTCAAATGAAGAAACCAATCATTGTACTCTTTCAACTGTAAGTTAATGCTGTGCCTTATGGATTTCTTTTTGCATGACATGTTTATACAGTATGTAGGACTGCTTTTTCTGTAAAATACAATTCAGTTCACCTGTGGCCACATCCTGTTTGATGTGTTTCTTTCTCAAAATCTTCTTCCTCTTTTTGAATTCTAGGTCTTCAGTATCTAAAGATACAGGTAATAAAATGTCTGCTTAAATTGAAAACAGATTGAATCCTTTTTTTTTTACTTTGTATGGAAAAAAAGGATCTAATTAACTCTTTTGATGTCATTTCCACTGCATTGCACTGCATTGCATAAAGGGCTGTAATTTTGAAAATTGCTTTTTATCTGCAGACTGAAGATGGTGGGACAAAAGAAAATATCTCTGCTTCAGGTTAGGGATTACAAGAGGCTTGTAAATACTTTAGTGTGGACAGTTGTGAGTGGCAAAACTTGGATATATTTGATGTTTACATGCGTTCAATTAGTTGACTGTATACTGTATTATCTGTTATCTGTATTCTCAGTGGACCTTACTGATGTGAAATATGTGAGATTTTAGACACATAAACTATGAACAAGGATTCATTTTTGAAAAATGCTGGTATTTTATTTAAAAATGATAATTTAAGAATAGCACAGTGAAAGCAACTAAAAATGTATTGTAGGTTTTCAATTTGATGTTGAGCTTTGTACTGTATATACATTTGACTGTACGATGTGAAATGCGAAATGTCCACAGGCTAGGGCTAGTAAAATTACCAAGAATCATGAAGAGTCTCTGCTGTTCTGAGAGACTACACTCTTGTGTCTGTTAATCTCATATCTGCAAAATCATGTATGCAGCAGAATAGAATTTAAATAGAATTGTTAAATAATCTGTAAGTTTGGAAGAAAGTGAAAATGCGATCTCATACTGTATTTATGCTTTCTTATACATAAATATTTCTCCTGCTGAGCACCTCTTATATTTCTTGCATTTAGGGTTTTAGTTTTCAGAGACTCAATGCTGTCTCATGCATTCAATATTGCTTGACCTTACCTTTGTCAGACTCTGTCTTTTTGTATGTTTCTGGTCGAGCATCAAAACCACTTCACCTGTGGCCCCAGCCTCTCTTCATTGTTAACATCAAGGGCGTAAGCAAATAGCATCAGTCTTCGTCTGGCCTGGATTCCTCATTCTCAACCTGCGCCATCCCCTGTGACAACCCCTTCCCCCAACAAACCTCTACCCACTGCCACTCAAGCACACAGGATTCCTATTTGTCCCCAGGATTATGAAATTTGATTGATTGATTTTACCGCTGTTTTTCTTATTTTGGGGGTTCCATGTGGAATCTGTCCTTATCCATTCAGATGTAGCAAATGGACTGCCTCAGGGTTTTCATCATGCTCGATTTCCATTATTAAATCATTGTGTGGCCTTGGATTTCTCTCCACACTTTTCTCAGTCATACATTCCACCTCTGCACAGATAATAAATACTGTAAATAAACGGTTGCTTACTTTTGCTTTGAACTGTGGGAGGAAATGGGAACGCCCAGAGGAAACCCATGTGAACATAGCACCCAGGGCCCTAGCAGTCTGAAGCAGCAATATTCACCACTGTGCCACCAAATTAAAGCCAAACATTAAAATATTTAGTACGATATCCCTTTGCTTTCATTATCTTGTTGCATTAATTAGAATTTGACCAAGCTACCGAAACACTTTTTATACATCCACGAAGAATTCTTCATAAAAAGAACCTTATTATTGCAGTGTAATTGACTTTATGCATGATTCACTTTTTCATTCAGAAAATTAATTTGCCACATATTGTTTTATTTTAAAATGGACTGACAGTAAAGGCAATGAAATCTTAATAATGGTTGATATTCATTTAGTTCTGAATAACAGATTGCAGCAATCTTTGTAGACCTATAAAAATAATTTTCTCATTTTGCGGTTTAAATAGTATTCTATATGCAGACAAACAAGTAGCTGCATAAAGGGTTGATATTAGTAGTTTTATTAAAACCCTAAAAAAGAAAATGTAAATTGTTTGGGAATATGAGTTTTTATATCGCTTTTTACTATTTTGTAATAGTTTATTCCTTGAGTATTTATCCTGGTGTACTGCTCCAGGTGTCTACATGTCATTTGGCAACTGTCTAGTGCTGCAATCACAAGAATGAGTTTCTTCAGTTTAAAGTTCTAGACAGATAGATCTGAACTGTATAACAGGTTAGTAATCTGAGGCTTAACGTGTTGCATCTAAACAAAAATAATTGAAAATTGACATACTCAACTGTACTAAAATAGCAAAAAAACGTAAAAACTTAAATGAATAGTGCTTGAAATAATTTTTAATTAATATTAGACAATTAGTACAGTAATAGACAAATAGTAAACATACTAGATGAATATTTTATGCAGGTCTGACAGGAGACATGGATTACAAGTCCTATGTAATAGAGCTGTGTTATTCAGTTCCTCAGTATTGGGCAATTTTGGCATAGCCTGGGAAGGAACTGCAGTGGTTCATTTCTCACTGTGTTGCGTCAACCAGCTGGTTAGCAAAATTAGCAGGACAGAGTTGTTGCCTGTTGCTACCATTGGCATGTTGGTCCTAGAAATGGCTCTAGCCATGACAGGACCTAAACATTGCTTTTTCTTGAAGCTGTGCCTTTGAAATCATACAGTATGTTGCAGACTGACCATGAGGTCCCTGGAAAGAACCCAAAAGTAGTGACAACACCTCCCTGAGTAGCAGGACATTCAGGCAGTACTGTGGCATTTCATGTGAGAATGTAATTAATCAAAGCATACTTACATGAAGGGGAGCAGTGAATCGAATTCAAAAATATGATTTATTCCAAGCATTCACTGCTCTTATGGTAGAATAGGGTGTTCATTTTTCATTTCTAAACTCGCTTAACACACATTTTTTTCTTGGTTTCTGTGCAGAGATTTCATGTTTGAAATAGCATTTGGAAATTGTTCAGGTGGTGTGACAGTGTTTACAACAGAATGAAATTGGTTCTTGACACCTGAAAAATAGGCAGTTACCAGCATGAAAAAATGTTGAAAACTGACCAATATCTAAAGGAAACTTCCCTCTTTTCTCAGATGGGCTGTAAAGCATCTGTGGTGTTTTGCCATTACTGTGTTATGGCCAATTTCTTCTGGCTACTGGTTGAGGCATTGTATCTCAACTGGCTTCAATTGTCATCTTTTTATCAAGGAAAAAAATGCCTCTGGTTGTTCATCTTGCTCGGCTGGGGTAAGTGCTCCAAAATAATCTTTGGAAAATATTTTGTTAAGAATATTTGTGCACTGAAATGTTCAGGCCAAAATGTCTGGATTCACTGGCAAAGTAAAAACACAATCCTGTAACCATGTGCACCCACAGGGTGTCTTTGCATTATTATATATTGTATATATGTTGGTGTGTGCTATTCACATGTTTGAATACACATGACCAGTTTGTGACACTTTAATATATTGTGTACAGATAACAGAAAAGAAGATGTACTGTACTGTAAGGTACTGAATGTTCATTGAACTAAATGTATTTCATTAAATTGTCATTGTTATCAAGGTACACATTTTTGTAAAGATACAAGTTACACATTTTTATGTAAAATCACACAGTTTTAAAATAATTTGTAATATGTATCACAATATTTAAATTCAGCATTAGATAGTAGATTCATTGATAACTGTATACTTATTACATTACACATTAGTCACACAGCTTATACACATTTGATGTTTGCAAATTGCTTTTCATGCTGCTTCTTAGATGTGTTGTGAGACTTTAAGAACTGAATAATGAATTTAGCAATTTTCCTTAATAGCTAAATTTGAATAGCTGTTAATATAGTTAATATACTAACTAAGAGAATTAGTATAAAGTTGAATGGTGTTATATTTACAATGTGTACCTCATCAGGATATCAGATCACATCTTATTAAATCTCTAAATCTGAACTAAAAAGATTAATTATTCGTAATCTTACTCATTTGAACCTAGAAACTCTTAGGAATTAATGTGGTCATTTGTTTCTCTCATGTTCCTGAATTACAAGTAGTTTTATTTCATATTCATTATTAATGCACTGCAAGCAAAATTAACAAGATCCACTTGTGACAATGAAGTTCGGCTTCTCCTTTCCTATTGAGTTGTAACTTATAAGTAAACTGTATGAATCTCACAAATGGCATTTAAAAATATAATGCAATATTTTATAGAATATGTAAAGCGTCCTTTGGTGTCCTGGTAAATGTTTCCTCCTTTTTACCATGGCCTCCTAATAATCCCCATCTATGAATTGGCTTCATTACACTGTTCTATTTCCCACTGACAGCTCATGTGTACTGACTGGCACACTTTGGCTCCCATCACATCAACCAAGTGCGTGCTACACATAAGTGGTGGTGGAGGGGAGTCCCCATTACCTATGAAGTGCTTTATAGTTTTATTTTGAATGAATAGCTTCTTAGAAAATGTACAATAAGCAAGCAACGTGAAGGATTCTCTTAAATACTGTAGTACAGAATTACATTTTTTACAAAGCAGAAAGAACTAATTTTGTTCCTGAAATGTTCTAAATCCAGCATAATTCTGGCAGGTACGGTTAAAGGCAAAATAAGATTGACTTTATATGTTTAATCTTTTCTCTATTTTGAACCTTTTAAATGTGAACCCTAGTAATTTGCTAGAAAGACCTAGCTATTAAAGTAAAAAAAAAATACATCTCTGCATTACATAAACCAAAGCTTTATGAATGCCAATCTAAATATAATAAAATTAATAAAAAATATAATAATTTGAGACAAAGTTTCATATTTTGTTTTTATCAAAAATCTTCAGAAATAGTAGCCAGTTAAACAAAGATGAACAAAATATATTTTCATTCATAACTTTCCTTATCATATTATTAAATGACATTAACCAGTTACTCAAAGAATCCTGAAAGTGTCTATAGGTAAAATTCAGTGATCAACAATATAGAAATAAAAATATAATAAGCCTCGTACATACAGGGTCGCAGGGCAGTAGGAGCCTATCCTGGCAAGCAATATACCCTGGATGGGATGCCAGCCCATCACAGACACAAACATGCACTCACACCAGGGCCAATTTTCGCAGAAGCCAGCCTACCAGTATGTCATTTGACTATGAGAGAAAACTAAAGCACCCACGCTAACATGGGAAGAACATACAAAATCTCAACACATAGAAACCCAGGAAATGAAGCCAGAACCCCGGCACTGTGAGGCAGAAGTACTAAAAATATCACTATCTTGCTGCCTAATTTGAAACTAGAACAATTTTAAAGTTGAATTACAGGGAATAGATGGGAAGTACAGTCCAACACAAACCATATCACAGTGAAACTACGTAATTGTAGTTGTCATCAGCATCATTCTTTATGTCTGCATCTAATGCTTTGGTAGTAATACCTGGATAAAGTAGTTCAGGTGGGTAGCTGCGTCAGCATGCGTAGGCTGCAAAGGAACAAGTAATAGGTTTATTCCATGCTGAAAAAAAGAAGAAAGAGAACACAACGTTTCGGCCGTGGAGCCTTCTTCAGGTGTGAGAGAGACAGGGCAGTAGGCAAAGGTAAAGTACCAGGAGAACAAAGGTTGGGAGGGAGGAGGAGTGAGAGGCGGGAGTAGGGGACAGAAAGAGAGGCCAATCAAGAGGTGTGAAGTCAGAATGGGTGCAAAGAGGTGTGAAATGAAACTTCCAATGAATGGAGAAAATTTAAAAGAACATTAGTCTGTCGTTAAGGGAAGGGAGAATGTGTGATCCTAGCTGCAGAATAATTTTAGTTTCGGTGGTCTTTCTGATGTATGAGTTCGGAAAACCGTCTTTGAGAACACAGACGGAGAGATTAGAGTGGTCGTGGCCGTCAGAGGTGAAATGAGAAACAATGGGCTTGGAGAGATCTTTAATCTTCACAGCCCTGACGTGTTCTCTGAAACGGTCTCCGAGTCTCCTTCCTGTTTCTCCAATGTAGATGGCTGGGCATTTACTGCAAGAGATACAGTAAATAAGGTTGCTGGAGGTACAAGATGCTGTCTGGGTGATCCGGAATTGTCCTGAGGGGCCTTGAATGAGTGTGGTGGTGGCTGTGTACTTGCAGGTGATACAGCGAGTTCTGTTGCAAGGAAAAGTGCCAGGTGTGGATGGTTGTTTAGGGCGGTCAAGGGAGCTGTGAACAAGGAGGTTACGCAGATTAGGTGGTCGGCGATATGAGATGATAGGGCGATCAGAAAAGAGGGCGGAAGTGTTTATACCTGGATAAACACTTTTCTGTATTTCAGACATGTTCAAATTAGACCTTATTTATTTGACATTTACTGTACTTTATTAACTGGATTTTTCTTCAAGTTTCATTTTCCTATGCTCCTGCCATGTTATGTTCACTGTATGATTTTTTTTTTCAGTATCTGTTTCTTTGTTTCAATTCCCCAAGAACCCCATAAATGTGCAGTACATAAACTTTACGTGAATGTACAGTCCTTTTTCTAGAAGAGAGGCATTATATTTTCACATTTTCTTCAAAACAAAATATTTTTGTCAATCATCTTCAATACTCTCTGAATTATTAATTGTGCTTGGTTATTTTCTATCTTACTAAATGTATTTTTTAACTTGACTTACTGTATTTTATCAGTTCACTCAATATGATGATCTAAACATTATCAATGTGTGATATTTTTTTAAAAGATTTTTCGTACTGTTGTTTGTTTTTAGGAGTTCCAACAATTTTTATAATTATTTGGATAGTGTCGAGGATTTATTTTGAAGATACAGAGTAAGTACTTATTATTATTTATACATATATATATATAATTAAATGACAAAGCATCTCCTACTGTATGTTTTCATAATTAGTGAATGCATAGCTTTTGTATGTTTCATCTTATTTTCAATATTTTTAATAGATGTTGGGACATTACTGAAAATTCTCCCTACTGGTGGATTATTAAAGGTCCAATTGTAGTGTCTATTGCTGTAAGTATGGTGTTTTCATGGTGCTTATGATTACCTTAATAATAATACATTTCTTCAGAAATATGAAAGGTATTTTCACCTTGTGTATATAAAGTAGATCTTTTCCCAAATCAACAATTTGAAAACACTGTTTTGCTATTGAGAATATTTCTGTCACTAGAATTCATATACTGTAGCTTCCCACTTAAAAGATACAGTATGTGTCAATACCATGTTACAGATGCAGCCATTCAAAGTGCGCGTTACAGACACGTACCGCAGGTGACGTCGCTCAGTATGACGCAAGATGACGCGGGGCACCGCAGTACGTGATTGGTTGACCGACAGGGGCACTCGTGGTCCGTTGGTCTGTCGTAGAAAGACAGTAAACGTCTTTGCTGTGCCCGTTGTAGGTATTGAATTTTACCACTGAAGGGAAATCTTAGTAGCTGAGCATAAAAAGAATAGGAGCATACTGTAACGCGTGTGAAGGTCATAAACGATATTAATTTTGGAACATAAACATACAGTGTATAGCTGGTCTTGGTACTTTAAAGAAAAAAATACACACCAGTATTCCATTTCTCCCTAAACATTTTAAGCTTCGAAGTCTTTAACTAACGCGATACCGGAGTCAACAAGCATACTTTTAGAATTTGATTAAAAGGGAATATAATATGGAATCGCGTATCTAAAGAATTTAATAATGGTATTCGTGTGCTGCGACAGGGCTGTGTAGGGCTGTTTCGCCTGCCTGTTCATGTGAGCTGTCTTGTAGACGTGACTACCAGCTGACAGGTTGTGTTTTCGAATCCAGCTGGTGCTGGTCTTTTCTTTTAAGAAACATTTCTTCGAAAAAATAGAATAGCGATATTATGGACAATCAATTGACTTTTATATTTCAAAATATCGCAACATGATCGATATTTGCGATATTTTGAACATATCTTCCCTTCTGACAGCGGTGCCTGCTTCTATTGTGTGTGTGTGTGCAACAGAGTAAATTTTTAATAGCGTTTTAAGCTAATAGGTAATTAGATTGCTCGTAAACCTAATCGCTTTTTCTACATAAACACAGCATGATTACTCTCTGAAAATGCTTTTCCTTTATTTTTAAAGTAGGCTCAGATTTCAACTATAGATCGTATTATTATAAACTTTCTTGGAAAAATGTATTTTATGTAAACCATGTTTGCTATTAATTCATTTAGGGCTAAAATACGTTCATTGTCTTCCAATCGAGTCGAGTTGACATTGGAAGCCTGCCACACCCGGACTGTTAAACCAACGCATTAGCACGTCAAAGCCCATTGAGGGTATTGAGCCAGTATTGGCTTTAGTATTCCCCCCCTCTCCCCTCAATTCAATTCAATTCAAGGTGTTTTATTTGCATGACAGATGGGTACAAGCAGTGTTGGGTATGTATATTGTAACGCTTACGGCAGACAGGCACTGTGTAACAGCCGGCGCACCAGAGCAGCGCACCGAGGGAGCGTCTGCATTTATAACTTGGTTTTTAAAATTAGTCAAGCAATATGAAGCATCTTCTTTTACTTTTGAGTCCCTTAAATACATTGAACACAGCTTTCTCACCACTTAAGATTGCTCTTGATACCATCCTTACACAAAGCAGAAGGGAGATTTTAGTGCCTGAGCATAAAAAGAATAGGAGCATACTGCAACGCGTGTGAAGTCCATAAACGATATTAATTTTGGAACTTAAACGTTCAGTATATGGCTGGTCTCGGTACTTTAAAGAAAACATACACACCAGTATTCCATTTCTCCCTAAACATTTTAAGCATCGAAGTCTTTAAGTAACGCGATACCGGAGTCAACAAGCATACTTTTAGAATTTGATTAAAAGGGAATATAATATGGAATCGCGTATCTCAAGAAATTAATATGCAATAACTGAGTCAAGGGACTCAGAGGATCCAAGGCTAGACTGAGTATAATAGGCTTCGGGCTTCTATTGTGACATCTACTGTAAATTACAGAAATGTTAAAAGTAAACAAAATAAAGTAACTAAAATGTGGTCTAAAATCACCCCTTTAGACACCCCTTTTACTTCACTGGTGTCAGATATGAAAGGCAATAGTCTCCCGTTCTGTCTGCTGTGTGTTGCAGCAGAGGGACTCCCTGCCGCTGAAAGGGGCAGAGTAACTTGCATGCCCTCTAGTACAGTTTACACATGCACGACTTTAAAAGCTAGCAAGACAGGTTTCGATTCACATTAGCTGGCGAGCCTTGTTAAAAAAACGAATGATAATGTAACATGCCACTGTTCATGAACAAAGTTATACTGAGATTTCCTAAGATACGCGATTAAAAAATAAATAAATAAAAATTTGAATCTCCCGCGGAACACATTCCATAAGAATCAGTGGTTTTACAGTATATATCGCCTTTAAAGGTGGCTTCTCAAAACGCTTTACGGGATAAAAACAACCAGAACAGCAGCAACAACAATATTGTATTTCGTTGCACTTTGAAAACCAAGTAATAACTTAACTATACAGTACGTGCAAACGTTTCGTATGTTGCTGTCGTGAATGTCTGCGTACCCATAAGTATCTTATTTGCCTTGAGTCTGTCTACAGTATCTCTGTCCCACTACCCCCATCTCTCCCTCAATTCAATTCAAGGTGTTTTATTTGCATGACAGATGGGTACAATTCTTGTTGGGAATGTATACTTTGATATTTACACCCGGCGCGGGACCGAGGGAGCGTCTGCATTTATAACTTGGTTTTTAAAATTAGTCACGCAATATGAAGCATCTTCTTTTACTTCTGAGTCCCTTAAATACATTGAACACAGCTTTCTCACCATCCTTACACAAAGCAGAAACTGTCCGATGACTCACAGTACAAGTGGAAAGATTACAGATTTTAATCGTCTTTAATTTTGTCTTTAATTTTGCCTGTGGAGTGTATCTTATTAAGCTCTAAATTGCATTTTGAGCGCGGTTTTTTACTTTTTTTTAATTGCATTTTGGGCGCGGACAGCACATACAAGGGTTAATGAACTGCGCCAAGAAATTTAAAATAGTATTCTTTAGGTGTGAGGGTAGGAGTGGACCGCAGCAGGCATAATCAGCAAACCAGGAAAACAAAGAACAGGACAGGTGAGATGTGTATCCAGAAAGCGAGTGATCAGAAAAAGGAAATGGAAAACGCAGAAAAAGAAAACGCTTTACAGGATAAAAACAATAACAACAGTAGTGGCTGGGCAAACGATTTTTTTTATCGAAATACAAATTGAGATACTGTACTGTATAATGATGTGCATGAACAAAGGTATACTGCAATTTTCCTTAGATACGCGATTAATGCTTCGTAGGAGGAGGCGGTCTTTTCCTCTTGTCTAACAGTTTGTCCACAAACAAAACATTCCTGTTAGACAAAAGGAATTGAAAAAAACCAATTTTGTCAATGAAAACCGGTGTGTGTGTCTCTCCCTGCTGGATGTTCCTCTCACAAACTGCTGAATGAATAAAATAATTTTATTGAAAATGCGTTTGCGATTGTCTGGTATTTAATCTGGTCCCTTTTAACTGTTTTTCGATCTACTGTATTGCTTTGAGATGCCACTTTTAAAGGCGATATGTAAAATAAAGTTTTTTTTATTATTGTTATAGAGAAACATGATCAGATTTTCCCTGGTTCAGAAAAAAGATCTAAAGTGCTACACATAACTTTCTTAATTCGATGTATTTAAAGCAGTGAACTACTGTAGGCGTCACATAACATTCAGAAATACAATCACGTATTTGACAAATAAAAACGATTATAATCTAATCCTTCCACGTTTGATCCCAAAATCCCAAGAAATATAAATCTTGACGGGTAGAAAGCTATGCTGAAAGTTTATTAAGATGCTTAGAAGACAAAGATACTGTATCAATTTATGTTGCATTAGCCTGATTATGATTAAAAAACACATATAATTAAACACGCGTTTGCGATTTAAATCAGAACACGATTTAAATCAATATCGATTCCATATTATATTAGCAGAAAAGCTTAAAACTACCACTTTTTCACACGCTATTTCACATGCTAGTTAAATACTTCGATGCTTAAAATCGTTAGGGAGAAATGGAATACCGGTGTGTATTTTTCCTTTAAAGTGCCGAATCCTGGAATCTGACTGGCTGACACCCCTCTGAAGTGGTTCCATAAAATCTGGTATACGGAAAAGAAAGCGTTGATAAATACAAGTGTCTTTTAATACACTCTTTGCTGTGCTCTTGAGGCATGACTTTTTGCATGACTCCAAGGCATGACTTTTTTATGTATAAACATCAGTATTTACTGCTATTAATTACTGTACGATTTATAGTTGAAATCTGAGCCTAGATATAAAGTTAGATATAAAGTTAAAATCTTGACAAAGCAATGTAGGAAATACAGAGAAAATAAATTCTTTCTGACATCTAAAATCAGTTTCGATCAAGGTCTCTAAAACGAACAAGAAAAAGAAGATTTTCGGAGGGCAATTACGCTGTGTTTATATAGAATAAGTGATTTATGAGCAATCTAATTTCTTGTTCGTTTAAAACAGTGAAATGTCAGCTGTAAAAGATCGCACCAGAAACAGCACTCACTCTGCCTGTCATAGACGTTCAGGAAAGGCTGAATGAAGTCATGTCAAGTACAATAATTCGGAGAACAATAATACCAGTTGTAGGACAGTATATAAGGAGGATAAGGATTTTGAAGTTGACTCGAAATCTGATAGGTAACCAGTGCAAGGACTTGAAAACAGGTGTAATGCATCCCTGATAGGATTCTTGCTGTCATATTCTGAACATATTGAAGATTGCTCAGTGTGGATTTAATTTCCCCAGTGAACAGGATGTGCATTTATTAATTCTAGAAAAAAAGCCTTTCTTGATTTCTCTAGTTCTTAGTTTCTCTAGTTCCCTTTAAAATAAACTATTATTCCACAATGCAGAGTATTACATGGCCAGTATTTACACATGATATTTGTGATTTAAAGAAATTAACACAAGCAGCTTTTGGAGATTTAAGTGTTGGCTGAGTTATTGCAGGATAAAAGACTAGAGATGTTGGCAAGAAGAAGATAGTTTGGGGAAAGCTGAGGAATACACTTATAACAAGAACACTTCCTAATGGGGTTAGGCATACTTTTGATGAAGATGATGAAGTTAACAGACTATATGTTTACATAGATACTGAAATAAGGATTGTATTTTAGATTATGTGTAGTTGCTGGCATTGAACTGTGTGTTGG